>NC_041377.1:655000-747500 GCF_900634415.1 Cottoperca gobio | reverse complement strand
CCGACTGCTGGAGTGTGTTGACGTGTGAGGTGTAAGAGAGATCCACTCTCCTTTGTTGCTGGGATGTCAACGGTAAAATCAGGCAGACAGCCAAGCTGCGACGCCTGCACCTCCTGAGTCCATGTGAAATGAGCAATGAGCAGGCTGTAGTGTAAAGAGGACAGTCAGAGGACGTACAGGACATTCACACAGCACAGGCATGCAAGTGTGCGTGAAGTGACAATGTCAGAATATCGACACCTCTTTTTCTTTTTTTGTTCCTCTGGGTCCCGGCACATGGGGAATGAAGAAATAACAGCACTAGTTAATTCCCCCTCTGAAAGGTGCGACATGTTGAAATGTAATGACTTGGCTTGCTGAACTGAAACCGAACACTGCTTTAAACCACAGAGGTGTCGTGGATGGGAGCCGAGAGAGAAAAGGGGCACGGAGGCAAAGGTTTCTTATCCAAATTAATACAGAGCCTCGCCTTTCATCACAGCCTTTATTGAGTAATATAGACTGTTCCAACTCACAATGGCTCTTTCAGCACTCTCTTGGCAAAAGACTGCTACAGATTCATGTCCCTTTTTTTATACACTCCAAACATTTTCCTTATTTCGTGCTTCTATCTCAGAGCCCGCTTCTGCTATTCATCTATTCCCCTTGCATCGCGCCTTTCCCGAGCCATCTTTTCATGGCCCCTTCATTGACAGTCTCCCAGTCCACCACCTCCCCTGGTCACCGGGGAGCTCATTCTTAGTTGCACAAAAAACGTCCGTCACGGATTGCCTTCCTCCCGTCCGCCTGTGAATTAGCTGTGTGATTACACTGAGCTGGTGGGGTAAAGCCCATGGTTGGATTAGGGGCTGCACGGGCTAAGGCCTGTGATTGGAGAAGCCCAGCAGAGTACAGACGGACCGACCGACAGACAAGCAGACGGCTGAAAGCGCTAGCGGGCTAACTAGCCACAGAAGACAGGCGAGGCGAGATCTGCGTGGCGTGCAGTTGTCGCTTTGGCACATCACACTGATACTGGCTGCAGAGAAAGGCCAGCCAGATAGAGTTGGTGCCAGGAAGCCACAGAGAGGACAGTGTTTGGGCTTTGGGTTGTTATTTTTGGTTTCGGATGAATGAGGCCGGGGGTGGGGGGGCTGACATTAAGTTAAGTGGAACTAGATCCGTCTGAGCAGTGAAGTTTGTCTGACAAATTCTCATTGTTTATGTCCTGTCACGTTCAAATGTCAATGAATGATAAGTAGTTCCGTAAAATAAACCGTTTGGTGCATTACTCGCTGATGAAGTGCTGGCCAAATGCATTAAGAGGTATGTGTAACATGCATTTCTCCATAGAAACTCTTGAAGCGTTGTTTTGTGACAGAGGATGCTGCTACTCGTGTTGCATACATATCGTGCATTCCTTCAGTCGGTTGTGCGTGTCCTAAGAAATCTGCGTCTGCAAGATGCAATCAAGCACGAACACGGTGGAGTCACCGTGGTGTGAAGTACGGTCAGCTGCTCAAAACCATCACGGTGGACATCTTTGAAGAGAAACTAAGAGAGTTCATCACTACTGCTTCATGATGTCAATATTAACAAAGCAAATTGGCATGTTTGGCGCTAAAGGAAGATATTCGGATGTCAACCAAACAGACAAGCTAGCTGTCAGTTAGCTCGGGCGCTAACAGCTTAGTCAAAATACATATTTGTACCATCGACTCCTGTTTCATAACTACATGCAAAAAAGTTTATACTCCAACTTCTAAATTCCTTTAGTAGCTAATTGATTTGTTTAAATGTCGGCATGAACAGGCATCGAGAGTCTCCTCATGACAGCAGTTAAGATTATGTCAAATCATCAGTTTGTCAATCTGTAAATGGTAATTACTACATTTAATGTGTCAGAAGATTCCAGTGACAATGATCCATGGTGTTATAAAGCTAATGTGCACCTTGTGAACTCGACATGCAATAAAGAAATAACCCCGACTCCCCTCTGCACACAGAAACACAATAGAAAAAGAAGCTTTTCTCTTTCTGGTAGTATACTAATGACTTCTTAGCGCATGCACATGTCAACGTCTTACGTGTCAAACTACTCTGAAAGTACTCCTGTACTCTGAGACTTAGAGCTGTTGGAAGGTGGCTCCACATGCATTGCCACTCCTTCACTGTTACCTCACTCTATTGTCAGTGTCTTGGCTGCAGACAACGAAGCCTTGTCTTCAGTCTCGTCTGTGAGAAAGAGACTCACCCCCCAGCTTTGCGTTTATACATACACTCATTTATATTTAATGTGTCTGAGCCATAAATTAGGATGAAGACAAATTAAGTTGTGTGCTTGTCTGTGCTTGTGTGTATTTGAGCAGTACGAGCCAATCCAAACAAGGGTGCTGACATCCTTGAAATGTGTTTCTTGCCTGGCTTCATAGCTCTCAGTCATTGGCAAACAGCGCTTTGGAAGAGGGGGATTCTGGGAGTAAAAACCTGTGCAGACCCATCTGACCTTGGCTCAGAGTGTGGCCTGCAGAGAAAGGGAAACGCAGAAGAAGAAAGAGAGGGATAGGAGTAAAAAGGAGGACAAAAAAGGGGAGGTGAGAGATGTAGATAGAATGAGAACGAGAGAAAGAAAACGATATAAAGCGCGAGGGAGGGAGAGCGAGAAACAGCTGCAAAGCAATAGCCACAAAATCATCCCTTTAACATCAAGGGCAACAGCGATTATTAAGCTTTCCCCTGCTTTGGCAGCATAGTTAAGTCTGTGTAGAAGTACAATAAAGATAGCGAATTATGACTGAGATGTATTTCTTCCTGCCGAGAATGGGTATCAGTGAGGAGTCCATTTGAAAGCTGCGTTCATTACCTTGCGCAATTTGATTTTTGTGAAATCTAAGCAGAATTTTTAATGGTATGCCACACTGCTCAATAATTCCACTGATAAGAGCCAGGGAGAATGGGAGTGCAATGGCCTGTGTAAATCTGTGACTGAAGACATTGCGGTTATCGCTCTCCCGCCGCCATCCCCATCCCTTCCTCCATCCTTCCCTCTCTCTGTACTCATCCTTTACATCCTCCCTTTTCCCTTCGCTGTCTCTTCTTCTTCATTTGCTTCTCTCGCTGAGGTTACCCATCCCTCTCATTCTTCACCTCTTCTTTCTTTTCTCTCCATTCCTTCGATCTCTTCCTCCCTTTTGTGTCTCATAGCAACACACTGGCCTATATGTGCCGTCCTCTTCCCTCCCGAGCGTCTGTACATGCATTGTGATCGATTGTCTGCGCCTTTAGACGAGCGCATTTAAATGCATTTTTATCTCGTCTGAAGCGTTTCCGCTTCTTGTTGTCCTTTTTAATAAAAGGAGATAAAAGCAGGCTTCATTAAAAAGGTCACTGTTTGTTTATGCATTGTTGTTGTTGTTGTGGAGGTTCATAGAGAGACCTTGGACGTATATCAGCGCCCATCAGCCGGGGACCTTTCATTACACTCCTATACTAATAATGTTAAAAAACACACACACGTAGAAGAGATAAGGGTCCCCTTTAAAAGCGGATGCATTATTTAACACAGCCGGCTAATGGCCCAGATTGTCCTGTAACAATTGAATAACATCGGCAGATAACAGCGAGCCTTTGCTCTGCGCCTTTTAAAGGATGGCCCTGTGAAACCATAGATAGTGGCCGAGCACCGACGAAGAGGAGGAGTGGGGGGGAGGCCACAAAACATTGCTCCATCAGAAAATAAGATCACCGCCAGAGGTCCAGACCAGAGAAGAAGAAAAGGAGGGAGAGTAAAAAAGGGGATATGGGGAGAGGAGGGAGGGGGTGGAAATCAATAACATGTTGGTCAGTATTAATCTGGCATCAATATAGCCGGTATCTTTTACTTTTCATGGTAATGGCTCCAGTGATCTCCTAAAGTGCCTCTCAAGTGCTTAGAGAGCGACCGATAGCATCTTATCAGGGCCAGAGGAGAGCACTGGCCACGGAGGGAAGGTAAGCGAGGGGTAGGGGGGGGTAGTACCAACAAGGTCCTGGGCCAGTTTAAGGAGGGGTATGAATATGTCTGTGAGAACCCTTTTACTTAACCCCTGACAGATGATAGAGCCGCGGGCCTGACGACCAGCAACCTCTGCTCTGATGGAGTCTGGACGTCAACAAACACACATTTGGAGATATTTTGTTTTGATATATTTTAGGCGCAGAACATGTCTCAAGCTCATCTCAAAGTCCTCTGTGTTTGATTCGATATGGAAGCATTGAGCTCGCGCTCCAGTGGCTTTCTTTATGTTGGCTTTACTGGGATGACAGGGTTTGTTTTCTTTCCAATATGCAAATCAATTGACTGTGCTTTTGATACAAGGGCTGTCGGTATGTGATAACTGCACATGAATCTTGAATGGATTGTGGTTTGTGACTGTTTTTACACATGTGGTCTTGTGTTTAGGTTCATGGTGGTATGTGAAAACTGTATGGAGATTACTACTTCATCAACAAGTCCTTCTTTTTAATAGTTGATGTGCATTTCCCTGATTGGCTCTTTAACAATGGTATTTATCATACATAAGCTCACAGCTTTACATAAGCTGACAAGCTTATACCCACAAACTGGATATCTATAACAGTTCTACAGCTGTCAGTAAATGTCTGAGTGTCAAATAGTTATGAAAATGTACTAATGTTGTTGCCATCCGCAACCTCCAAAACATCACTATACACCGTAGTTTCAAACTAGAGACAAAAATGACCAAAAAAAAGGGGTGACACAAACTTTTGGAAAGTTTCAGCAGCCAATGGATTCTTTCAAAGAAGCTACTACTTTAGCACAAACTATGCTAACTAAGTAAAGTAGCTTCTGTAACTTTTAAATGAAGAATGTTGTCATACATCGTGACAAAGCTTTAATTCTTCAAATCTAACTTATTAAAGATGCTATAAGATCCCATTTTCTCACTTAAGAGCTCCTTATACCTTCAGTTTGTTATTGTTTAAGTGTTAGCATTAGCATGTGCATGCTACAGAAGCACATGTCAGAGATGGCTTTGATGCCAGTCCTCTCATCAGATATTTGGCTGTTCTTATAGGAAGGCGTGATAGTCAAGAGAATCTAGTGTTCTGTACAGTTCTGCATCTGGAGATTAACTCCTCTTGGCCCAGTGCTGAGGTTACACTGGCTATGTTACATATTTTTTCCCCCTAAAGCCATCATCCACCTGCAAAATGGCATCCCAGCAAGACCAGTGCTCTCCTATTGGCTGGTAGACCGGGGGGGCTATATGAGGGATTCCTTGAGGGAGAGAGGCGGGGCAGATGTAAACTGTGTGTGTGAGTGTGTGTGTGACTGTGCGTGTGTGTGTGTGTGTGTCAGGCATTGGCAACATGCCCTACTCACTGATCCTGTTGGATGCCTTCCATTGGCCCTCTTCCCCTTAACTCCCCCATTCCTCCCCCTCTCTCTATTCCTCTTCCTCTCTCTCTCTTTATTTCAACAGTGGTTTCTTGTTAAGGCGAGAGTGAACATTCGGTAATACTAAACTCCACTTGTAATATGATGAATAAGAGATAATTAAAACATCATCGTCAAAACATTCATGTGTTTTTATGAGATGGCAGAGCATTCATGCTCAGCACATACAACATGCCCGTTGAAGAACAGGACAAAGCGGAGCAGGTTGATGACAAAGTTAACAGTGGAATCTCCTCCGCTGTCCTGTGTGTTTGAATAAAAACACTCCATAGCAGATGCTGTGTTTGGCCGTCGCCTTAGGAATTACTCCTTCTAGCTTCTTTTGTCTCGGCCAGCTTATACAGTGAACTGAGGGACATCTGAAATGCCCCCGAAATGCAGTATATCTAATGAAAATGTTTAAAATCTCTATGCCCATATAAACTATTTGGGATTATCCAATATCTTTACAAATAGAGCTGATTATCCCATTAAGCTGAACTCTTACTATAAATAGTTTTTTAATACCGATGTAGATTTGTGGGGGCCGGAGCAGAGGGGTGGAGGGATAAGTGTTTCTGGCGATGTTTTCTTATTTGATGCCCCCTCCTCCCTTCCTCCAGCCACATACACACACCAGCTCTCTCTTGTGCCCGTAGTCCTTTCTGTACGCTGTGAATATTCTACACTAATACCATTCTCCCAATGTCAGAATGGGAGAGCATAAAAACCTGAGCTTTATGATTTTATTTTTCACCTGCAGAAAAAAAAAAAAGAAGTCCAGGAGAGGGTTTTCTTTTATTCCTGTTCCCTCTCTCGGTCTCTTCTTCCATCTCTCTTCTGTGTGCCGCGCTCAGTCTCTCTATTCCTGCTTCATTCTATTCCATTTATTCATATTCAACAGTCAATCATTTTCTGAAAAAAGAGAGAGTGAGTGAGAGTGAGGGAGGAAGGCAGAGAGAAATCCGGAGATTGCAGATGGAAGTGGTATTTTTTTTCATGTTCTTATCCTTCCGCATTTGAACCGGCGATGTGGAAAAGCGCTAGGAGCACCGCTTTACATAGCAGCCTCCCTCTCATCAAAAGCCGCCAATCGGGCCTAAATCAGCATGCAAAATGCCACTCAACCCTGTAGCCTTTATTAAAGTTTGCAGGGACTCAATTTGAGATAGCGATCGTTCCTATTAAAAAGCCAAATGTAAGATAGTTTTTTTATATAAATCTCAGGGTGGAATGGAATTGTTAATCAGCATAGGCTGATGTGATTTCTCTGTCACAAATCCTGCCCAGGGCTCAGCGGCACACCAGCTTTACCGTAACTTCGGGCTTAGCAGTCGCCACGGAAACCAGGGGAGGAGGGTATAGGGAGGTGGCAGGAGGGGGGCGGGGGGTGAGTGGATTCGGGTGGAGTGTGTATGGTACGAGTGTGTGTGTGTAGGGTGAAGGGGTGGCGGTGGTGGGGTGTAGGTTGGGTGATGGGGTTGGGGGGGTCGGCTTAGCCCCACCACCGCCACCCCTCCACCCCTCCATCAGCAGCCCTCCTTGATGAGAAGGGAGCTGATAACAGAGCTTGATTGGATTTGAAGCAAAGTGCTGGAGTGTGTTTTATTTTTGCAGGGCTGAGGATGCAATCTCTGACCTGTGGCTTGAAAAAAAAAAAAACACAAAAAAACAACAACAGTCACCTCACGTGCAAATTCTTCTGAAGGTGTTGAAAGAAATATTGCAAAAAATAAATGTTTTGTTTTTTGTTTTTCCGACTTACTTGAGCTTGTTTTCCTGTGTTCCCCTCTGTAAGGGAGCCATGCTGTAGAAGACTGTGAAATTGGGTGGCCCCCTAGTGTGACCCAAGTGCCAGGGTTTTAAAAGGATGAGAGTGGTTGTCGTCCCTCCCTCTCTGCTGCCCCCGCCTCTCCACCACCACCACCACCACCACCACCCCCAACTCTTGGCCTCTGTCCTGCCTGGCACAGCCTCCTGTTTGGGGGCTGAGCTGCGGACCCTTGGCCCCCTCAGACTCTGTGGTTCTCTGGATCGGTATCGGCCATGCTTAGAGAGCAGCACCAGTTTAACCTCCCAAATCACACTGAACCTCACATACATATATACGCATAGACACGTACAGAGGGAGACACAAAGTGTACACATGTAGGAGTGGATTAAAGAATATGCACAATAAGGAGTGAATGAGAGCAGTCATGGCTTCATACACGCTATAGTGTCAGTTCCTCTTATCCAATTTGAGGCATAGCCAGAAAGAGGTCATCCTGTTGTATATATGATGGTAAACAAATGGAGCTTGCAGCTGATTGGTCCACATTTGCAGGAAACGGCTGGCCAAGGGAACATGATACCATGCATTGTTGGGTTGCCTGGCCGATGCCTTCCTCAGCTGCGTATATGAAAAATCCGAACTCCTGCTCCATCGTGAGAAATGAAATACACCAAGGTGGCAGATCCCATGAAAACGCAACCGAAATATACATCAGAAAGTCTGAGAAGGAGATTTCTTTTTAATCGTCTCTGTTTATATACATGTGCCAGCGTATGTACTGCATTTGCGATCATAATTTGACGACCTTCCCCATTAACAGAGCCGCTGTCTCGGCAATCTTCCCTGCCGCTCAGTAATTGAATGTGATTTTAATGGTGAGAAGCCTGTATGCACTGTAATCCAACACTAGAGAAGATAATGCCAGCGGCTGTGAAGCGAAGGGTTAGTCTGACTTGGTTATGAGTATCATGACAACACATATAGGTGGAGTCTCAAGTTGTGTTGAGCCAACAGGAGCTGGAATTATTACATATTGAGAGTTACCATCATCAGATTTCATCTCGCCGGTTGAGCGATGACCGTAAAAGGGTACAAGCTCTCTTACAGCGATCGTGTTGTTGGGGTCAACAAAGAGCTTAAGAGTTTAAGAGTGTTTGTAATGATGCACATTCCCTGCTTTTGTCTATGTCTGTGTTATTGTAGTCTGTGGTTTGGATTAGCAGCTCTCTAACCTGGCATGGAGTCAGTAGCCGTCTCTGTCTGATGATGTCACAAAGCTCTTAGCTGATGGTTATCTGTCGGTTTGGCTGAGCCCGCCGGGTTTGGCTTAGCCGCAGTGTCTTGTGGTGTTGTTAGCAGGCTTGTGGTGCACGGGCTGGTGATTGCATTCATCGCACTGCCATAGGACGCATTATCAAGAGGAGTGATTGGATAGATTGCAAAAAGGAAACCCTGGCTATGTCATGTTAACGCCAACCGTTTGGCAAAGGTCAAGACTGAGCTAACCAATACCAGGTCTCACTACGATTTTCAGAATAAGAAACTAATGGCACCGATGAAGTGACGTGGTGTCTTCAAAGGTCTATGAACTTAAGGATTGCTTTATTGAGTAACATAAGGACATCGCCACTTTCTTTTCCTCTTCATCATCTCCTTCGGTTCTAATCAACATCATCATTCATACCTTTCCTTTCTTTCGTTATGAGAATTCTTCCAGCCCCTATACTTTAAAGTAATTAGCAATCAAGCATATCATACTTCTACTGTAAATGAAAGGCTAAAGCAAATCATGCCGGGCATCTGTGTCTGATATATTGTACTCATTTGATGACCTTTTTTCCCTCCGTCAGTTTGGAACTGCGGTCCCTAAATCATGCTTTAGCTATTGTTTATGGCCAGGAAAAGGGTTATCGATAAAATCGATGCAGATGTCTCGGCATCTGTCTCTCATATGCATGTTTCTTTCCTTCAATACAGAGTTGTTGCAACTCTCTAGTTCCCTAAATTGGACTATACCATCAGTGTCTTCACATACTTTACCACAACTCTACGTCAAAGGAAAGAACAAAAAAAAAAATGGAAGAAAGGGTCAAATTAGGATGTAGACATAAAAACATATGTCTCAAATACGGTCGTATTCATTTCATTTTCTCTCAGCATGAACACCGTAGAGGGCTAGCAAAGAGAAGGCTGTATGTATTAGTATTAGTACAGCAGGATATGCATCCCATACAGCGCTGCCTCCTCACAGCAGCACAGGGCTGGAGGACAATCTTTTGTCTACGGTCTGAGGGAGAACACACATACACACTTGCAAAACGGCAGCCAGACAACATACATTGCTTTTGGGAGTGTTGTTGCAGTATATTTCCTCCTCTCTCTCCTCTGTATGATATGTTTACCAAATACCTGTTTAGAATGCGGCGGTGGCTGTACCGCGTGCTCCCTTCCAGTCCCCGAGGATGCTCGGCGGTAAATGGCGGTATTATTTGTCAGCTCTGGCAGTGTCTTGAGGCTGCTTCAGAGAGATACAAGGAGGCAACTGATAAGGAGAGCATCAGAAGGGCAGTTAATTGCCTCCAGTCTCCGGGAGCTGGGGAATATTTAAAATCTATGGGATTAAAGACAGATTAAAAACTGCAGAAGCAGTGGGCCCAATGGCGCTTAAAGATTGCAATCAGCAAGGGTAATGGCGGAGAAGAAGGAGGGGAGAGAGAGAGAGAGAGAGAGGGAGGGGAAAAAAACACTGAACGAATGCGGCGGCAGGGGGGGGGGGGGGAGGAAGAGAGGGAGGGTGAAAAAAAAAATGACAGATAGGAAATTCAGATCCGCTCCTAATGCCCAGGGTTCCATCTTGTAAGCACGATTCATCTACGTGTAAATCGTTTTTTCCCCCGTCTTTTCGTTTTTTCTTTTTCTTTTTTTTTTTTCTTCCCTCTTCATCCGAGGCCTGCTTTGCTAGCGTTGCCGCCGCTTCTGCGGTGCTTTGCTCGGCACCCCTTATCAGTCCATCAATGAATTAAAAGCGCTTCTTCCTATGAGGATTAAGGAGGTTGATTGAAGACGGTACGAAAACTAGCTAATAAGTCGAAAATGTCAGAAGGGCACTCTATCGAAACTGTGTACTTTTCATAATAAAGCTGACGAGAAAGGGGGGGGGGGGGGTTGGCAGATGGAGGGGATGGGAGCGGGGGTGAGTGAGGAGGGGAAAAAGGAAAAGAAACTGTCATGTCAGATGTGGCGGATGGAGAGAGACGGGGGGGAGAGAGAGGACAGAGGAGAAGCGAAAGACACTTTTTCACCCAGTTCAAGACGGAGTCGCCTTTTATGTCGCGGTCTTGGGTGTAGAAATGGCAACAGTCATATAACAAGAACAAAGGAAGGGCAAATGGCAGCTTCTTCTCCCCTAATCTGGAGAAACGATGCCCTCGCAGCATGATGCGTGTTACAACCACGACAGAGGAGAGGGCCATAACGTTATCATTAGTGATATTAATGATATCCAAATCTTATCCGCGGCATCTGAAGGCATCACAAATTACAGAAGAAAGAAAAACATGGGCCACATACACTGATATGTCTCTGTTTGGGTTAAAGAGGACAAGATGTGCCGAATCCTGAATTGTTTTCCTACCTTATCAGAAGCCCACTCACTTAATCCTGTTAATGACTACATGAGATACTTAAGGTATCATTTTCTAAATCAGCCGTACGCTTCACATATCAGCAAAAAATCTGTGGCAGTTTTTTTTTCTTTATAATCCATTTTTTTCCCTCTCTCACGCTGCCTCTCCTCTCTCTCTGTCTGCAGTCTTTCGGTGAAAGATTAGCCTTATAAATTATGCATTGGTGGGTAGTGGGGGTAATCCGAGGCAGAGATAGAATCGCCAGAGTGTTGAAGGGGGCATCGGAGAGGCAGAGCCACCATCATAAATATGAAACAGATGTTGGGTGACATTTTAAAAAGTGAATCCAATCCCCTCCTCTGCTGCGTCTGGTGTTTTATATGAAGAGAAGAACCTGACATCCATCGCCTTCTCTCTCCGTCACTCTCCCTTACTCACCATTGCTTTCCACCCCTCCACTCTTCCCTCACTCTCTCTTTTTCGCCATAATCCTGTGGAACCAGCGATGCATAGATTATACTCTCCCTTTATTCAGCATGTGTCTTACTGGTGTGATTGAGCCAAGAAAATCCTCTAAATGCCAGTTTCCATCAATAACATCTGAAATGGCATCTAATCTACCCTGATTAAAGTCTATTTTAAACGACCCTTTTAGGAAGAAAAAATTAAATGACGCCTTAAGAAGGTGCAAAATACACATGCGGGCGTGTGAATGTAAGGGTTATGTAAATGTAAGATGTTTCTGATACCAGGAGATGTTGTGATTGCATGCGAGCGTTGAGCGGGCATTCAGAGGAGCGCAGATGAATATGGAGAGCTACAGCTTCGACAATGCTCTTCTAATGTGCTTGGATGGGCGGCGTGGTTGCGACGTACGGGTGTGATTGTTCTGCAGCTGGCAGCGGCCCTGAGGACTCCTCGCCGGTGTCTTTCATGGCAGAATGAGAAAAGACGCCACAATGAAGATCGTCCTTCTCATCCCGCTTTGTCTCGTCTCCTCTGCCACTTCTCACAACGGCCTCAACTCTATTCTGCCGCTTCCCATAAAGGCTCCTGTTGTTGCCGTGCATTGTCAGGCATTGTTTGGCGCTAAAAAATGAAGATAATGCTCGTTGGAACAATGCTGGTGCTTTTGTTTGCATCTTCCTTTTCTTGCATTTGCTTTCTGTCTTGCGTTTGGCAGTGAAAACAAAAGCACCTTCAGGGCGCGAGTGACTTATTGAGAGTTCAACAGTCAAGTTGTTGTTAGTAAACGATCATAACCTGCGGAGAGCTTCTGCTGTGCAGCCGACACACCAGAGCCTCGTACCCATCACAGTAATAATCTGCTACAATCACTCTCTCATGTACGTAACCAAAGACAGAACGATGGAATAAACTGTTATAGATTTACTGAACTATTACTAAAACAAACATTTACTGCTAATTGTATTAGAGACGTGGAACTACTTGATATGATAAACTAATTAAAAAGAAGACTTTATCTTCTGCATTCCAGCTCTACAACTTTTTTAAAATGTAACATATTATTGTGCTATTTATTCGATATTTATAGGACACCACAAAAACATATACAAGGATACATTTAGGGAAAATATATAAAATAAAGCACAAATGATCATCTTTCCATTTAATGTATGTAATGATGTAGAACAGGGGTTTTTCGGGCGAAGGACCCCCAAGCTGGTGTAGCATGGTGCAGGGACCCCCTACTGTATAAATTGTACACAAGAGGTGAAGTACAGCGGAGGAGGGAATGTGAATGGCAAAGCAAAAAAAAAATTTGTAATAAAAAAAAAATAAACGTACTTTTTGTATTTTTATTTTTTTATTTCGCGACCGCCCTGCAGTACCTGCGCGGACCCCCTGGGTGTAGATGTAGAATATAAAAACATGGCGTTCTATATTTGAATACATTGCTCAGCATGTGTGTAGTGTCAGAAGTATCGGTGTAATATTCTCCTACATCGTGGAATTAATGTGATTTCATCAACTGTTTAAAAAATATTGAAAATATCCACATTTATTTTGAATTATTACGTTTCACACGACCATCAGTGATGAAAAACACTCTCAAAGGGAATTAATGAGGTCGGGGAACGACGCCAAAATGCTGAAAACTAAAATAATGGGGCAAGAAACCCAACCTCATCAAAACAGAGATGATGATGATGATGATGAAGATGATGATGATGATGACATCTTCTTTCCTCCCTGATATCTGGCTAACAGTAAATAATCTCGATGAAGACTTTACTTTGTGCGACTTGTTGAAGTGGAGTAATCGCGTTGAGTTGTTGTAACAAACCGGACTTCTCCTATAAAAGGCCAGTGAGGAAACAACGTAACACAGCAAACACTGCGTGACTGCAACGCTGTGACACATCTTCTACAAAGAAACATATTAAACTAAGAAAGACAAGAAGAAGAAGAAGAAGAAGAAGAAAGCATCAGACAGAAGATGGAAGTGCAGAACACGAAGAGTTGGAAACACTTGATGAAGTAGAAAGTGTATTTGGAAGCAGGTGACGGAGGAAGAAGGGGGTGATGGAGGGTATGATAGAGGCGGAGAGAGAGAGACAGCGAGAGTGATGGCGTAGCGAAAGTGTGATAGTGGCAGGGGAGAGTGATGGAGGGAGGTGTGTGTCTCGGGGGGCTTTGCTGAGCCCTCCCCCGACCTGTCAGTCAAAATGGAATGAGGAGGTCTTATCTCTCTCGCACACGTGACCCCTAACCTGACCTCCCCCTCCTCTTCCTCCTCGCTCCCACCTTCCTCCCTCTTTTTACCTATTCCTCCGCCTTTACCCAGCCTCCCATCTCTCCTTGTGCTTCAGCTCCTTCCATCTCTCCTCTATCCCCCAAAATATTTGATTCCCTTGAAAACAGAAGGGGGGAAATATGAAAATCTCTGCAGTGGAAACTGATCATTTTCTTCTTCTTTAGGGCTGTGGTGAATCGACAAAGTGCTCCCTCTCTCCTGCAGGGAAATGATAATCTATAAGGAAATGGAGGAAACATCAATGTACCGGCATGTGCTGTGTGTGTGTGTGTGTGTGTGTGTGTGTGTGTGTGTGTGTGTGTGTGTGTGTGTGTGTGTATAACAGCAACACTGAAACCGGTCCGGTGTTTATGAGTCCTAGTGCTTACATGCTTATATATATTTCAACATACTCATCAACACACACACACACACACACACACACACACACACACACACACACACACACACACACACACACACACACACATACACACACACACACACACACACACACACACACACACACACACACACACACATATACATCCAGTATATACACAGGTGCATCACCTGAGGCTGGTAACTACAGCAACTGGCCAACCACGTGCCTTAAAGACAGCGCTGTAAATCTACCAGGTTCATCTGCAGTATCACACACACACACACACACACACACACACACACACACACACACACACACACACACACACACACACAGTTGTAACTCTACAGGTTGCACTCATCACTAATGAGGGCGATATGTCAGCCTGCTGTCGGGGGAAATTTGTACTCATTAATCCAAAAGTATATTTCGTGTGTGATCCGGTTCAAATGGAGCAAAACCATGTTGAACCTTTTTACACTCAACTGAACTTTAACCTTTACAAATTAAACTAAAACCACATCTTGACCCTTAAAGTCAAACTAAGGTCGAAACATGTCAGGAGCAGAAACTTTGTATTAATGAGATGAAAGTAAACTTTCACAGCGCTCAGTGTTCTACATGTGTTCACTTCCAGAGGCCGTCGGCAGCAACATGCTTTACGACTAGAACTTATTGTTAGTGCTGGTAACAACACAAACACCGCGCTGCGCTGCCACCACAGCTGGTGCATTGTAACCGTCGGAGTTGTAGAACCTCTAACTCCAAAATCAAACTCTCAACTCTGCACGACGTTGTTTGTAATCGTGAAACTTTATGTCAAACTGCTTTAAGGTGTCTGAGCAACATGTACCTGGACATGCAGCCCTGCTCACACACACACACACACACACACACACACACACACACACCACCTGCGGAGCCTCAGTTAGCAGTCAGATAAGGAGTAATTAGACAGGAGGAGGGCAGCCATTAGCCTGCTGTCTCCCAGCACAGCACACACCGTGTATTAAACAGCTTTTAATCAGTGTTTTTCACACTTTTTGTAAGATTTTTAAATTTCCCCACCATTATTGTTTCATCTGACCAAATGAAAAAGTTTTTCAAACAGTATTTAGCTTTTAAAAATAACAAATGAATGCACAAAAAGTACATAAATATTGATTAAACTCAAATATGAAACATATTACATCACATATGAACATAAGTAACAGAGATATTACTTCTCAGAGGGAGTCGACTTGCCTCAGGGATCCACATGTTGTGGTTATAGCTCGTATGTTTGCCCTTTTTTTTAATCATACTAACATTTCCGTCCCTCTGGACCTTCAGCAACACTATTTACAGTTCATACAACATTGTTCTTAAGTAGATAATGCTCTATTCACAAGAATATTTCCACACATGGGGAACACAAACATCGGCCTCCAGTGATACTAACTCTCTAAGTTAGACGTGAGAATATCCAACCTTGTACCAGAGAAACGTGAAAACCTTTGAGACCAAACATCTATAAATAACTGACACATCAATTCTATATTAGTATATTGATTTGTGCACCTTTGTAGTGATGCATCTTAATGTTCTCTTTTACTGTGCATCTCATTAGTAACTTAAGAAGCAGGAGAAACGAGAGAAAGTAATGTCGTCAGGTGCGTTAAAGTCGCCTCTTTTCACCTGTCAAAGTGTAAACTGTGGCAAACTTTCCGTATCCTGCCTCGCAGCTTTTCTTTTTTTTCAAACAGAGGTGAAGGGGGGGCAGATGGGGCTAATGCAACAATCCCTTGTACCTTCCCCGCTCATCGTCATGCCGTTCAGTAATGGTTTCCGCAGAAGGACTTTGTGCCCGTCAGAAGAATTCAACAAATTGTCAGATTGTTTGAACAGCGCTGGAGTTATCCATCCTCTGTGTGAATTATGAGCGAACACTGAAACTCAGTGGGAGTTTTTCACTCTCCATTCTTCCCCTCCCAGTAAAACAAACATTTGAAGGCTTTTGTGTTGCCTGTCTGTATTTTACCATTTCAAAACGTTGTCTTCTTACGGGTGATCTAAACTATAATCACCTTGACATCCGTCAAGCTTCGGCATGAAACAATGCCGCCCGGCTGCTCAGAAGCGAACATCAATAAGCTTAGAGGCACACTGCCTTTCCCTGACGCCGATTTACACTTTAATGCAAATAGCCGGCTTTGTACTCTCCATATGAAAGGTGTTATTAAATCTTATTTTGCATTATTCTGGGGTTGGGGGGGATAAATCTATCAAAGGGTTCAGAATTCAATAACTTTGGTTTTTTCCGTTGTTTTTATTTATTCAAAATTTTAATTAAGTTTTGAGTCCAAATGCGTTGGGGGGTAAATTGGCGGCTAGTGACAGGAGAGAGAAAGAAGAAATCCCTGTGAAGTTTCCCCCCCCCCACACGACTCTCCTCCCTCTCCCAAAGCTTGCTCCTGTCAAGAGCACTCTCTCCAAAAGGGAGCTGCACTTTTTTTTTTTCTGTGGATCTTTCTGGGATGCAGAAACTTTGGGTGAGGTGGAGTCAGCAGGTGAGTTTCAGGCGGGAGGAGGGCGGAGGTTGTCCTACAGGTAGTCCGGACAAGCCTCAGGTGCCACCTCTTCAGGTCAAGCGAGGTCAATCCCCTCTGAACCTGGATCATCATGTTGTAAATGTGTGGTGCCCCTTCAGGCCCCCGACCCCACCCGGGTTACTGGAATTACCCGTCTGCCCCGTGGCTTCACAGCGCGTCCTGCTCTGTGTCAGCATGAGCCACAGGTAAGAGCGCAAGGCTGCTGTCTGACTGGAGCGGGAAACACACACAGAAAGACTTTAGAACTTTTGTGACATATCATCATGTTCCTAAAGAGTGTGGATCGCAGATCTTATCTATATAAACTTCTCCTGCAATAGTGAAGCCTTATTATCTGATGCTAATGCTCTCGAATGAGCTAAACAATAATATTATTAATGTAATATTTTTAATTATAATTTCATTATTATTAAATTATGTAATTATTATTATGTTTTATTTATTTGTATTTTTTTTATCGTACTATTTGTTGATTTATTTATTTATTTTTTACTAGATTTTTATATTATATTTTAATACTTTTATTTTATTTTACATGTAATTAATGAATGAATACCTGCATAAAATTAAATTTAAAAAGTATTGGTTAAACTTTGCAAACACTATAAATGACGTCACCATGTTAAGGATGTGTCAGGAGTAATTTGCCGCTCTGTACTGAGAGCATGACCTGCGCCACGTACAGCTGTGCGACTGTAAAAAGGGGCGGGGTTGGGGTTTGGGGTGGTGGGAGGTGGTCTGAGTGGAGGTGTCAGATGTTGGCTGTGGTCTCTGAAAACAGCCCTAAAAGCCTTGTGCTTTCAATTAAAACATCCATCACGGATTACTCACACAAAAACATACCTTCAGCCTGCTAAGAGTGGTGCCTGTTACTTACAAAGGGCTTACAAATCCCACCTCGCTGCCTCGGGCTATGGCATCTCACTAACACACACACACACACACACACACACACACACGTGCACGCACACACACTCCTCTCTCTCATCTCTGCACTCCCTTTTCTCTTCTCCCCTCTGTCACTGTCCTCCTCTTGTTCTGTCTGACGCTCTTTGGTTATGTGTAAAATCAAAACGGAATGACCCGCTGAATGAAGCGGTTATTTTTAACTTGATGAATGGCGGCAGACGATGAGGTGGCTCGTCTGCTCTCGGCCTTTCTGTGCAGGAATGCGGCGTTGCTCGCGTCGGGGGCTGTCAGACAAGTTGGGAAACCCACACCGCTTTATAGACAATACTTCCACGTCTGACTCCCCCACCTCCCCTGGCGCTACCAGACAGGCTGTTTAGAGCAGTAACCGAACCCCTGGCCGGTGTGTGTGTGGCAGAGATGCCTGCCACCGTGGCCACCAAGTTTTTTTTTTCTCCTTTTCACAGGGGCTCAGGTAACCCCTCAGCCCGGAGGATGCCAATTTGAATAAACCCCGTTCAACTCAGGTAAGAAGGAGGAGGGAGAATGAAATGTCTCGCTGGAGAAGAAGTGAGGAAGTACGAAGCTAAGAGGGGTGGTGGTGGTGGTGGTGGTGGTGCCGAGTTTGCAGTAACCACACACCCCCTCCCCACGCGCTCCCCTCCCTTCTTCCTGTTTAGTGTATCATATTAATTTCCAGATAAATGTGCTCAGAGGCTACTGTTGGGCTCGGAGATATACTCCCCGACTCGGCTTTGAGCGCAGACGACCGTCGGTCTATTCTCCCTCCAAACCTCCCTCTCAGATCAGCCCGTGTTTACATAGCATTACCATATATTAAGCCTCGCATTTTCATGCATAGTGTCCCTGTCGCAATTCTGACAGCAGCAGAGAGAGCAGAAGCAACTAGAGGCCCAAAGGGACAGGAGCAGCCCCATTCCCTGCCATTGATATTCATTACAGTAGATCTACAGAGGCTGAATCTGCCTCCCGCCCCCTTGGGGACAGAAACACTTTATGTCCTTATCAGTGTTGGGAACAAGGATTTTCTACTCAGCTAACAACAACACTGGCTGCAGCTACACTGGCTCTCCCTCTGCCTCCGTTTCTTTAGGCCCCGGCAGTTAGCGACGCTTCGAAATGTGTTTAATCTCTGCGAACACAGCCCACCTCGCTGCAGATAAGGTGAGGTTGGGGCTTCTGCAGATGACCCACACCACCCTACGTCCACACACACACACACACACACACACACACACACACACACACACACACACACACCAGTATCCCCCATTGCTTCCCATGTATACACTCCCTCCTCACAACGGTGCACATCTCAGAGCAACACCGTCGCCAATCTCCAATGAATTACCTGCAGGCAAAAGCAATCACATGATGTGTTTGTGTGTTTGAACGTGTACAGATTTGGGTTCAGTTGGCCGATATAGACCTTTGGAGAAACATCAGACGTCAACGGACCGAGGTTGCTTCCTGCTACAGTTAAAGTGTGAGGATGGCGCGCTTTTACTCCCAGCTTCAGGTAATACAACCTGTAATGTAAGCAGCATTAATGAGCCACCATGTTTGAAACTTTGGGACTAAATTGAATCTGTAATCCCAGGGTCTGTGTCCAGGAACATTTGGGCATGAGCATGATTTATCCTGTACAGAAACACTGTGCATATTCTAAAACTCAATCAGTCTCCTGCACCGCTTTCATGCACAACTCAATGTCACATGTGCAAACTTAAAGTGCATTGTAATAATCCAGAACACTACAGAACAAACAGTATAAAAACGGCTCTATTCAAAGGTTTCACTCCCATCGCTATCGTCTGTAAACATCCCTTACACTCCTTTATTATATCATATTACATATTTACATTCCTTTAATAAGCAATAGTACAAATCTTTAGGTTTGTGTTTCTAATTGTTCTATATAAGGATCTACAACATCTAAACTTTTAAAACTCTGTCCCAGTCCTCCTGATAACACAGCCTGAGCTAACTTAATAGTTATGAGTGCATTAAGTGCGTAAGGCAGGTGGCTGTTCACCTGTTCTTGACACCCATCACAGAGTGCGCCTGCTGCTGGTTATCTGTTATGTGTGCGTATGTGAGCGCTTGTGTGTGCATGTGTGTGTGGTGTTTATCAGTTAAGCCCCAAACAGGGAAAGTTCATCCTCTGTATAGATCATATCAGAGAGTGTTGACAGCAGCGAGTCTTGGGTAAGCTGAGCGCGTGACGAGTGCTGCGACTTGGCTTTGTGTTGTTCTAGACAGATTTCACAATTAATCACCGTTCTGGCTGGAGATTCCACACACGCTGGAGCTGCTGTGGAGACGGGGAGGCCGCGGCTGAGAATGAATGACTTGCTTGTACAGCAGAAGTAAACCAACGTGTTGTTATTTATCGCTTGTGAATTCAACGTTTCATTTGTGTTGTGTCTGCTTCACAAAGTTACACAGGAAGCAGAGAAGGCAAAACTTTTTCAAGCACTGATAGCAGTTCTTTCTTTTCCATCAAGGCTGTGTTGTTTGTGATTCAGTGTCACATGCATCGGTTGAAGCTTATTGAGCTTTAGATTTTAGTATTTTTGAGTATTTACTTCAACCAAGTTTACCTATTTTAAGCCACAGCACCAACTGCATCATTGTAAAAGTCAATATCGATGTAGTCTAGCCTTCTCATATCAAACAAAGGTATTCTGAGGGTGAAAAGCATTAAAGACAAAAGTATATTTTGTCATTTTCTTTCTGCAGCCAACATCCCAATTACTTTCTGTACTCGACTTCTATTGTCAGACATGACAGAAGTGTTAGCGTCCACAAACATCCTCGGACATGTGCTTCGTACGGTTCACAAGCTTTTAGGGAAATTGGATGATCCGTTATCGTCAAACACAAATTCAGCCCAACAGGAACATTTTTGGGTAATCATAGTTA
This sequence comes from Cottoperca gobio, assembly GCF_900634415.1. NCBI lineage: Eukaryota > Metazoa > Chordata > Actinopteri > Perciformes > Bovichtidae > Cottoperca > Cottoperca gobio. Next base: position 727,092 of record NC_041377.1, on the reverse strand, counting down.
TTTGCCGTGGCTAACTACATGATGGACATTTTCCGCTCATCCCTCTCTCCATCCAGCCATCCATCCATCCATCCATCCATACCTGCAGGGGCCCTGGAGGAAACAAAAGACAGAGAGGATAGTGTTTTAAGAGGAGGATCTCCACCTTTTTTAGTTGAAGGCAAGACACAAGCCTTATTATCTCCCTGTGACAGCCACAAATTACTGCTGGCTCCCCTACTCGGCATCCACATCCACACGCATGAATAGACACACACAATCCTCTCTCTCTTTTTCAAGGCTCTCCTCTCGCTCTTCTACTCATTCTATCTCTACCTGCTTTACTTCACTGACATCAAGGTGGCCAATCTGACATGCAGCTTCTCGTCCAAACCCCACCCAGGGTTTAAGGTCGGAGGTTAAGGTTACGGTCGGTTCAAACTGGTTACAGTTCGTTCATGTTTTTGCACTTTGAGAATCAGGATGAGAATCAAGTTTAGGAGTTAGCTTTTGAATATAAGCTCTCATGTATAGTAACACAAACATTTTTGTGTGTCCATGTGTGTGTGTGGGTAACCCAACCCTTGTCAGGGCCCATCTTGGGCGGCCCTAATTGGCCCTAATGCCCGCCTCGGTCTGCACTGCTTTCATGGCTGTAATTAGGCTAATGGAGGGCGCCGGTGCCAGACTGTGAGCCAGACCAGGGGTCAGTAGCCAGCGGGCCAGTGGACTGCTGCCGGGCAGCCATGCGACTGGGAGAACAAGGAGGCCTTTGGAGGGCGGGCAGAGGCTGAATGGTCACCGGTAATGGTCATAGTGACAGTCGCGTTGGCGAGGGAGGCCGTCTGAGAGGGGGACCAACGCCAGGGGGTGAAGTGCAGCCTGGCGATGACAGACGTGATGCCAAAATGGCGTCTCCTTCCTTTCACATGAACCTCACGGTGAGGTTTTGTTTACAGACGCTTATTGTTGCAGCATTGGAAACCCTCCATAGGAGTTTAGGGATTTTCAATTTTTAAAGAATGTCTTCTCTGGTTAGAGAACATTGTACAGTTTACTCAGTTACACGAGGGAAGGAACTTTATATCATCTTGGATGGAAGCAGATTTCAATGATACCGATTCCCTTATCAATTCCTAATAAAATGTCATTTAAATATTGGCTTTGATTAAAAAAAGTACTTGGCATTAGTAGTTATAATTATGTATTATAAGCTGCTTAGAGCCAGTGTTAGGAAGTTAAACAGGTCATAATTCCCTCTAATATCCTTTTTTAATTGCTGTGAAAACATCTTCAATTAACTGTATTTATTCAAGTTTCTCAGCAAGAAAATGCATTTTACAAGATTACATTTGAACACATCATGATAGAGTTATAACTTTTGCCCAATACTCAATTTAGCTGAATAGAGCTTGAACGCATCATAATGTAGATCAATGCAACCTTCATTAACGTCAGCTGTTAACTAGCTTTCCTCCGGCCGATTTCAACACGGATTTGTTGTTTACAATGTAGCTTTTGAGCTTTTTTTTAAAAACGTGCTACAGCGAGTTACGTCATTGTGCGCGTCAGAAAGCGCCGATAAGACACAGTTGCATGTGAGACAACTAGTAACCAAATCTCAACTCCCATCCCTATTGAAGTGCGTTTGCAGTTGCAGGGCCTTTGACTTGTTAAGCTTTAGTGAATGGACAGTCCCAGATCCTGCTCCTGTGCAGCATGAATGTCGTGAACATACAGTGTTGCATGTGTATACAGACATTTCCTGTGTCTGCGCACAAGCAGGGAATCTTGACTGATAATTAAATGGCAGAAACGTGCACACACAGCCAAAGTGTTTTGTAATCTAAGAGGCTTAACACAGCAAGGCTTCAACACTGCAACACCACTGCGATGCCTCAGTCCACCGCCACCCAGATTTCATTTCAAGGGTTTCCGCTTAAAGTCTTACTTACTTAAGGAGGGGGGAAGAAAATGACTACACTGCATATTTACCCCGTCAAACATGCCCCCATCTTCATCGCGCTCTCTCTCTTCCTGATTCTTTTTGTCAGATGACTGCAATATCCAATTTAAATTAGCTTATCTCTCCCACCTCCCTGTAATGGCTCTCGTCTTCTGTTATCACCTTTATTGCCTCACCTGCCTATCATTGTGGAGACGGGCCTTCACTGGTGGCTACTTGAGGGTTTGTGCATGTGTGTGTGTGTGTGGGGGGGGGGGGGGGGGGGGGGGCACAGATTATATCATACAGTGATACACCTGAACTCAGTCAGTCAGAATATGATATTAACTGGCATCTGATAACACGGCTGTTGTAGTATGCCTTGAGGTGCATCATTGTGCTTATACTATGACCAATTACTAAGAGAAAAAGAAAAACATATTGAAACTCATTTTGTATCATTTGGCTTGTTGGTCTAAGCTCTGGTTGGGTTGGTACCACCAGTGAATCCACTGTGAAGCATATTACAGGATATTATAGGAAGTGTGGAAGCATAACTACTGTTCCATCTACAGTAGATGTAAAGTAGTGCTGCAGAGTCGGCTGATGCTGCAACATTCAACAAGTACAATGAGAACATGAAACACTGACCTTTGGTATGTCATAGCGAACATTTAGACTCGTCTTTATTTCACCCTTATATAAAAACAAGATCATTTCTTATCTGTTTTCCAAACAACATGGAAGTGGAACCAAGAATACAATGGAATACATTGGAAGTCCTGTACGTCGCACAGGAACTTAGAAGTTTAAGTTTGAGGTATATAAAGTAAATATAAAAACAGCGTGGAAAAGAATGCAGCTGTGCAGAAATAACTTAAATCGACATCTTTCTTTGATCAATGTGAAAGATATTAAGTTTGCCGCTCCTAAAACTCAGCTTTGGTCACTATGATGACACTGGCGGGACAAATACGTCACGGACACGATGAGTGCTATAATGTCGTATTAGCACGTGTTCAGTTCTGAGGTTCAGAGGATGAGGTGAGGTTTAGGAAGCCAAAGGGCTTGAATGTTGTGTTTTCCATACGGCAAGACTCAGGAATGTGAAGCACGCCTCCCCCGTTCCCTTTGATCACCCACATAAACCACCGCCGGATGTTTTACCTTCTTTCTTTAATGGCGGCTGGCATTGGACAGAGAGATGGTTACAATGGTAAATACTGAAGTATATCCAATATCACTCCAAACTCACTCTCAGTTCAATCTGAGCTTTATTTGTGTACAGTGCAAGCATCATTTAGAATTCTGATATTGAATTTCACAAATGCCGAAAACAGAAGAAGGGGGAACAAGTGGTTGGAATGCGAGGAAGGAAGCACAGAGACGTCGGCAAAAATGAGTCCGGGAACAGAAAGAAAAAGAAAAACAGAGGAGGAGACAGAATGCTTCCTTGTGTCTTCTGGCAGTTGAGCTTTTGTTTGAAATGAAAATTCAGAGTGTTTGAGGGATTACAGTGGATTGGCAGGCGCATGGGAGCCAAGCAGTTATCTGTACACCAGTAATATGGAGTATGGTAATCATTGCTGTGTGTGTGCAGAGAAGTGTGTGTGCGTCTTCTATTATGAAATGATAAGTGGCAATTCAAACAAACACACAATGTGGTCAATCAGAAAAATACTTTTTTTTTGTTTGACCACATCTTCTTCTTCACCTCCACCGCCAGCATCCGGCGATGAAATGCCTCCAAATCTGATTCTTTCTTATTTTTTTCCAATTACACTTTGTATTCTCTCCTTTCATTGGGTCACTTCCTCTCTCTCTCTCTCTCGCTCTCTCTCTCTCTCTCTCTCTCTCTCTCTCTCTCTCTCTCTCTCTTCTTCATCCATACATTTACCGCTTCATTCCTTCCTTTTTCCTTCATCCCTGCCAGTGGGGCAGAAAAACCGCCGTCAAGCTCCATTGGTCTTGAGAGGCAGTAATTTTAGGTTTGTGTCCAACTTCAGATTAATGTCGGTATTTTGGCTAGTAGTTTAGAAGCTGGGGAGTGTATCTGTGTGTGTGTGTGTGTGTGTGTGTGTGTGTGTGTGTGTGTGTGTGTGTGTGTGTGTGTGTGTGTGTGTGTTTTAGGGGCGTCACTCCCTTCCGCTGACTGCTTGCTCACCTTGTCCATTAGGGGGGTCAGTGGGAGGTAATGTTGTGGTTGAAACATACCTGTGGGGCTGACCTGGGTACGAACATAAACACCTGGCTTTACAAAGACACACACCTGACATTCCTTAACACACACACACCACGCACACACGCACACACAAGCACACACACACACACACACACTCCCACACACGTTCTCTCTCTCTTTCACTTCAATTGTTTTTCCAATTCATTTACTTCACTGCCATAGAAGCAGGATTGCAAAATTGGTGAACAACATGCTTTTCTTTTTTTAAACCCACACCCTAAGGTTTAGATATTAAAACTACTCTGAGATGATTAATCCTTTGGTTTGGAAGCATGGACAATATAATAGCACATAGAGGGATTTTATGATGGGCTCTGAAAGCTGATACTGTTTTGTATTTTTACCTGAAGCTACAGTTGTGTGCGAGTACAAATGACGGTTTTCATTATCTTAAAATGTGACCATTTTTATGCCAAAGCATCACAAGTATTTGGTGTTTCCCCTAAAAGAATGTTATTCCTGTCGAGAGAAGACGATGTTTAGGCAATGAGGCTTTAAATAGAAATGAATGCATACCTGTATGGAGTCAGACACCTGTTATTACACTTAGAGTTGGGATTCTCTTCCATTCCTCTGTTCTTATTAGTCTTCTCAATGCACACACACACACACACACACACACACACACACACACACACACACACACACACACACACACACACACACACACACACACAACGTAATGCCTGACAGAGAGCTTGCAAAAAAATGTCTTCAGTGTAATAACAGAAGCAATTTCTCCATCAGAATTAGTTCAACCACCATATCCTGTAATGCATTGTAATTTAATACTGTTCCAATTGGCTGCAGATCCGTGTGCAGCTCACACTCTCCACCATTTCAGGTCCTGTTGGTGTAAAAATCACCCATTGAGCTGAAGTACCTCTGTCTCATTCTAAAAATACTATTATTCCTCCTGTACACAGACGAGACAGTAATACCATCCCCGCTGCTCCGTCGCTGCCTCAGTATTTGTGTCTAAACACTCGTCAGATAGTATTCGTCTCCAGTTTACTCTTCAGCTGCTTTAATGTGTGCAGACAACAAACTGTTGCTTCAACATGTGTGTAAGGTTCAAATAGACACGCCCTGATGCAATATTACGCTTTGTGTGTCCAGTTTCTTGCTCTTTCTAATGGAAGCATCAGCAGCAGCGGCGGGGGTCGTGGAGATGATGTGGAACTGCAGAAAATCAAGTAAAGATTCTGCAGGGAGTTCAGACCTTAGTCTTCAAAAGGAAAGGCACAAAGGGTGAGCAGAACTTCTCCATTTGGTCAACCTCAGTACAAAGTAATGCCACTTATAGCTATATCATTTAGAGCAAAGTACAGCAAACAGCTGGCATAACAACATATAGTATAACTGTATCAGGAACAAAGACAAGTACAACACTAGAGACCATTTCCCAACGCCAATTGGGGCGTGAAGTCAAACTCCATTTTCATCCCAACTACAGTTTTGTGAATGCATCTTGCACACACACACACACACACACACACACACACACACACACACACACACACGCATGCACACACACACACACACACGCACACAGACTCACAAGGTGAAAACAATACCAGCGTCACTGTCACTGCTAGTAACAACAACTATTTGAATATTGAGGTCAAGTGTCACAAAGTTAATGTCCCAACTTGTCCTGGCAGATCTGGTTTAGCTTCAGGTTAGTTCAGAATAGAATTCCTAATCTACTTGTTTCTCCTCTGCTGCTGGTGTGTTAGGGTTGTAAAGCTTCCCTGAAGTCGTGCATCAGAGGAACTGGCATCCTGTCTGATGCCATTGTAAACCAACCACAGCCACAGGGTCAGAGGTGACGCAATAAACACTGTAAATAATTGAAGAGACAGAAGAAACAGAGGCGACTCACCTGAGTCACCAACCCCCACCCCACACACACACACACACACACAAGTATTTGATCTATGGTAGGAATGTGTGAATGCACTGTGCTGACCAGGAGAAAACCCTGTGAGAGCAGAAGAAAGGGGGCTGCATTAAAGCTGCCGTTTAGTCTAATTTGCTAATTACAGGGCTTGTTTTCTCATTTTTGGAGCCAGGGTTTGTCCCTGTGTGTGTGTGGGCATGTGATTACATGTGTGCATACAACACACACTGCAGCCTCTGTTAGGGCTTATAGGTTTGAACGTAGATATACACACATTTAGTGTGAAATTCTGTTTCTCATGCACCACTTCTGTTGCTTTTTTGAAGGAGAAACAATCATGGTGATCCAGGAGTCTGATGTGAAGAGTTTCCTCTCCTGCGTGTGTGACTTAAGAACAGGTGAAGAAAGGTTTTGGCAGGAGAATCTTTCTAAATGCTCAACAGGTGGAAAATGAAAAATCAAAACAATTAATTATTTTCTAATTTGCCTCTCTGGGCTTCCGTAGATCTTAGACACCCAGAGAATAAAAGTGAAATATATTCTCTTATATCCAGACCAATGAAAGTCCTCCAGCTTGCTCAGCAGCTCTTTAATGCAGGCGACTATAATCCTAATTCTCTGGTCAGATAAGAAATATTCAAGTAAAATCTGAGCAAAATCGGCATTTCTGGCTCAGCTTTCTGTATTTCCTGGCTGCACTGTAAGTAAAATGTGTGTGTGTGTTCTCTCAGCAGTGTGTGCAGCTACTGTATGTGTGAACACAGGCCGCCCTCTCTGCTCTCCGCTGGTCATTAGACGTGTGTCAGTGAACAGAGAGCTGATCAAAGTGTGTGTCAGTGGGCCGGCGGGCCGGACGGCCAGGGACCTGTCTCTAATTGGCTGGGGAGGAAACTTGTAATGAAAGGCTATTAGCCCGGACAGGAACCTCGGAGCAGCCAGGCGCACACCAACAGAAATTGCTTTTTGGTTAATGGACAGTTTTCTCCCTTCTCTGTTTCTGCCTCTTTTTCTTTCCTTTTTTTTTTGACTTTCTAAAAATCCAACCAAAGTTTTCTGGGGGACTCGACGTGTGTTGAAGGACCCTGGTGGTCATAATGTCATTTCATTCATCACCGATTCTTGTGACAGAAGTATGCATTGCCTTTTTTTTTTTTTTGCTTTAACCACTACAAAAACAAGAGAAAAGGACAAGCTGAAGTGGCGGATGAATGGACTTGACTGTGTTTTCTCCACCATCATAAAAGAGCGAATGGAGGCGAAGGTCACCTACCTCCCTCTGCCTTTGTCACTCGTCCAGGAAACGCTGCAGCAGACGGCGGGAGAGAAAGAAAGAAGAGAAGTGCTCCTCTTCTTCTTTCCTTCTTTCTCGCTCTGTCTGGCCCGCCTTTGTTCACCACTCTGGAGTTATATATCATGTACACGATGCATGAAGTTCACCTTGTCAGAGAAACCCAACACAACCCTGCTGCCATCGGTCACTGCGTGTGCGTGTGTGTGTGTCTGTGTGTGTGTGCAGGGTTATGGAATGCATAATACAGCTCAGGTGTGAGGCAAACCTGTCATCACCCTCATTGCCGAGATTGCACATGACCCTTTTGATTCCAACTTCTTTATTTTACACTTACTTTCTTTTCTGCCACTCTCTTTGACCGCGTCTACATGCATGTAATCTGCACTGATAGAAAGCTCCGGAGAGATCTTCACGCCCCCCCCCCCCCTAATGAAGAAGTGCCTACGCCAGGCTTCGCCCAGGGTTAACCTGCAGCGCAGTAGCCCTTTCCTTCCACACAGACTCTCTCATCTCCATTCAAAAGTGACCTGGATTCTTCTTCACACTCCATTCTCACTTATCCTTGCATTTTGTCCAGGCAATCTTTGAAAAAAAATATTCTTTTTTTTTAATCTGAAAGTCTTCCTCTGGTAGATTTAAAAGACATAAGGATGAAAGAGTTGGTTTTAAAAATCTGTTCACTTCCCATGCTCAGAGGCAAGGTGTGAATTCAAACAGCGCAGAGTCGAGGCTTCAGAAAAAGAAAATGACCATGAAAAAAACTTGCATCGCTTTGATAATACCTCATATAATGAATGAATTTACACCACAAAGGCTACACTTTACACTTTTCATCCAGCGCCAACATGTGAATATTTACACTTGTTAAACACTTACATCTGCGAACACGATACATCTAAAAACTTAAGAGCAAATTCAGCTTCAGGTTTAGCTAACATGCTAAACGTAGCTTGTTACACATTACAAATTCATCATAAATTGCTTTAACGTATCATTATGAAGTAAATGTTGATGCTTGTCTTTGTGACAGCGACACGTGAAGATGCAAAGGTTAAAAAGTTGTCTAACAGCTGTTAGCATGCTAACAAACTAACATGCTAAACGATGCTAACATGCTAACATGCTACTCTAAGGATGTTAAAACGAATAAAACGGGGAAATGTCGCTCCCTCTCTGATGAGGCATAAATTGACTGAAATGTTAAAATGTATTACAGACAATATCAAGGCTATATGTGTGTAGAGTTACATAAATACATAGAGGCTTCATTATTTAAGAGAAAATATCATGCAGCAATGGAAAATGTCCATCACCTGTACTATAAAAAGCAACCGCTTTATACTTTTTGAACAAGGATTTATAATTAACTAGATACTCAGCATCACTCAGCCTTACTGGGCTACCAACTGTAGACCACATAGTCCCTGACAGCATTTACATACACAGATGCATTTGCACTCACACACACACTCACACACCCACACACTCACACACCCACATGACGGGAGTACAGTGAGGCCCCGCACAAACAACCCGACAATAACACCAGCGATTCTCCTTCAGAAATCCAGCCACTGAGGCCCGCCTTTCAGATGGAAATATGTTTGTGTGTCATCCCGCCGCACAAAGGGGTAGGGAGGGGGGAGTCTGAGAGCGGGGGTCCGACCAGTGATTACCTCTTAAATACATATAGATGCGTCCCTTTGAATGGCGGCCTATTGAGCAGGAGATTGGGTTAAATTAGATGTTAATCATTTCCGTTCTCCTGTTGGTGAACCGATAAGGGCTCCACGACCACCCCTCCACATGAGGTAGAAGAAAATCACACACACACACACACACCTCTCTTTCCCCTTTTTTATGCTAATTCCGGGAGTGTGCCACCCCATTTATATTTTTGACTCACTCTCCGTCCCTTAGAGAAACGCCGATCATTCGCTCACTGCATTTAATAACAAAGAGGAAGAGGGAGATAAGTTGTGCAGCTCAGACTGAAAGCAGCCTAGAAACACATTTACTTTTTTCAGCAGGGTTGAAATAGCCCAAGTTAAACCCGAACAGGGGGAGAGAAGGGAGGGAGGAGGGGGGAAAATCAACTCCCTCTCTTTCAAAAGGAAGAAAATAAGACGGCGGTGAAAAGTGTTGTATGAAATCCTTCAACTTCTGAAAGACTCACGGACAGAGATGATTGTGCAGCGGGATCCTGTTGCCTCATTCAAGGCACAATCGAGAGCTTTCGCCCAAGAGATGACATATTTATGTATTGCGACGAATAAGCATAATCTAACTATATTGTGTATCGTTCAACTGAATATAAAGTCATTATATTAGTCTCCAAATATGGGTGTGGCCTACTTGAGTCAGTGCAGACATAGATGTGGGATTATAAGACATCATTACACCGCCGAGATGAACTAAAAGCATGTTCATTGGGCGTCACAATGCCTCCTCTGTCGCTAATACACCGTGTCTGCAAAGGGATATTGTTACACGCAGACTACACACTTCAAATATTTTATTTTGTAAAAGAAAAAAGCTCTAATGATGGTAATGAAAGCTAAAACATCGCCGCTATTTTATGCACAGATGGAAAAAGAAAATGACGAGCACTATTGGAAGTTCCATCGGAGGACTTTGTGCCCAGATGGCAGATTACAGGTCACATGTGCGGCGGGGAAGAGATAGCGACTTGAAAAGGTTCGTCTGGTCTTTTAAGGGTGACTGTTGCAACACACTGTACAGCGTGTGTGCTAAACTGCAGATGAAACACAGGTGCAGGGCAAAAGTCAACGAACCCGGCACCCCCTCAAGTCTTCTTCAAGCTGCTGCGTTTTGACACTTTACCCACGAGACCCGAGTCTGAGAACTGTAAACACAAAAGACATTTTCCAAGACGATTAACAAACTAAACCAGGCGACGTTTTACACTTTTGTCAGATTATGGTGAAAAAAACAAACATTTTATTTTGAAAAAGCCCAAAAGACTTGAAAAGCACTGAAAAGGTAAATATATATAAGTTAACACTTAATTGTATTGCTGCAACAATTACTCGATAAATCAGACGGATACAGTTATTAATCTGGACATTTCTTAATAATAAACAATAAATATATATAAAATAATAACAATGATAAACATCTGATGCTTACAGTTTCTAAATTGTGAACATTTGCTGCTTTTTCTTGTGTTATATTAAAGTAAATTAAATTATTTCAGGTATTAGACAAAACAAGACATTTAATGACGTCATCATGGGCTTTAGGACATTGCTCAATATATTTCCCCTGTTTTTTAGACTGAACATGCACTATAACGTGCACTATAACATGCACTATAACATGCACTATAACATGCACTATAACGTGCACTATAACGTGCACTATAACGTGCACTATAACATGAACTATACCATGCACTATAACATGCACTATAACATGCACTATAACATGAACTATAACATGCACTATAACATGCACTATAACATGCACTATAACATGCACTATAACATGCACTGTAACATGAACTATAACATGCACTATAACATGAACTATAACATGAACTATAACGTGCACTATAACGTGCACTATAACATGCACTATAACGTGCACTATAACATGCACTATAACATGCACTATACCATGCACTATAACATGCACTATAACATGCACTATAACATGCACTATAACATGCACTATAACATGAACTATACCATGCACTATAACATGAACTATAACATGCACTATAACATGAACTATACCATGCACTATAACATGAACTATAACATGCACTATAACGTGCACTATAACATGCACTATAACATGCACTATAACATGCACTATAACATGAACTATACCATGCACTATAACATGCACTATAACATGCACTATAACATGCACTATAACATGAACTATACCATGCACTATAACATGCACTATAACATGCACTATAACATGCACTGTAACATGCACTGTAACATGAACTATAACATGCACTATAACATGCACTATAACATGCACTATAACATGAACTATAACATGAACTATAACATGCACTATAACATGCACTGTAACATGCACTGTAACATGAACTATAACATGCACTATAACATGCACTATAACATGCACTATAACATGAACTATAACATGAACTATAACATGCACTATAACATGCACTATAACATGCACTATAACATGCACTGTAACATGCACTGTAACATGAACTATAACATGCACTATAACATGCACTATAACATGCACTATAACATGAACTATAACATGAACTATAACATGCACTATAACATGCACTATAACATGAACTATAACATGAACTATAACATGCACTATAACATGCACTATAACATGAACTATAACATGCACTATAACATGAACTATAACATGCACTATAACATGAACTATAACATGCACTATAACATGCACTATAACATGAACTATAACATGAACTAAAACATGCACTATAACATGCACTATAACATGCACTATAACATGAACTATAACATGAACTATAACATGCACTATAACATGCACTATAACATGAACTATAACATGAACTATAACATGCACTATAACATGCACTATAACATGAACTATAACATGCACTATAACATGCACTATAACATGCACTATAACATGAACTATACCATGCACTATAACATGCACTATAACATGAACTATAACATGAACTAAAACATGCACTATAACATGCACTATAACATGAACTATAACATGAACTATAACATGAACTATAACATGCACTATAACATGCACTATAACATGAACTATAACATGCACTATAACATGAACTATAACATGAACTATAACATGAACTATAACATGCACTATAACATGCACTATAACATGCACTATAACATGAACTGTTAGTAAATAAAGCAACAAACGGTAGCTTATACGTAAAGATGTTAAAATAAACTCCACCAGCTACAATATGGAAAAAGTTGCTTACAGGTTACTGCGTCATTAATTATAATACAAATATAATTTTGCTGATGTGTGATAGTGTTTATAACATTTTGGTTTTGATACTTCCTGTAGATTCTACAGTCAAACATGTTCTTCGCCCTGATCTTGTTTATTTACGGTAATTACGGCGAGGCGTCGCGACTAATTTGACAAAGAAGCGTCGCCACGCGGAGCTCCTTCAATGTCTCCCATCGAGATTACTCCCGTGTGTGTTTTCCCCTCCGCCAGCTCTTTTCTCTATGACTTCATGCACCGCAGTTTGACTGTTTCAGGTCAGAGGAAAAGAGATAAGAAGAAGTGATTTTTCTTACCTTGGTCACCCCCCCCCCCCGCTCCCTCTCGCAGCCTTCAGACAGCAGAGTGACAGGCCTCCAGTGTAAGCCTTTATTTACATTAACCGTAATACTACAGGTGATCAAAACAACATGGTCGTCTCCCACGATTAGCCCGCTAAACTGCTAGATGTGTTATGACAAGCTGACTCCCACTCCCACCCAACACACACACACACACACACACACACACACACACACTATCTCAGTACAGACCAAGGTGTTATCTGGAAATGTATGTATGCATGTCGTGGGCATTTGAATATAATGAAACATCTTTTTGCAAAATCGCAAACATCTCCACGGTTAATTGTGTCAGAACGTTTTCTTGTTTTCAGAATCTCTGATGTAAACGAGCTGATTTCATACGAGTCACTTAAGCTTCTTACGAGTCCGCTTCATCCGAGTGTTCACGCCGCTGCACGCTGTCGATCCGCTCCAACAGCACAACATAAATATGATTTATATCTTTTATTCCAGCTTAGAATGAAACCATTGATCCGACTTTGTAGAAAGAAACATAAATACTATTGTCGCGTTCGTTAAGAAAAATAAAGGAATGAATGAGTGAAATTTAAAGAAATGAAAAAAGCCCAATAAAAGGAAGACACTTCTGAAGCTCGTATGACAAGATACCGAATTTCAATTTGAGTTTGCGGAGGCGTGGAGGAGAAAGGCGGTGTTGTGAGCCTTTGATACCCTGCCGAACGGAGTCCTTCCCCAGCTGTGCTGGCTAATTTGTTCCCCCGGTCCTATCTTGCCCCCTCCCAGCCTCCGTTTAGCATTATTAATCAAATTACACCCACTAAACTTTCTTTTTCTTGTGTTATTGAAATTGTCTTTCTTTTTTCCTCCCTACTTTCTTCTCGAGCATGTCTCTTCATGTTCTCTCTCGCTGCCGGTTGAGGGTGAGCTGGGAACGAGGACTTGTCATTCAGAAAACGGTGGCATCAGGTTAATGATTTAATTTTTTCAATTAAGATAAAGAAACACTCTCCCTCCTGACCTGCAGGGCAGCACTGAACATCAAAGCACCACTGCTCTTAATTGTTTTTGTACTCAAGAATAAAATTTCAAAAGAGTTTGTGTCGGTGTGTGTGTCGCGTGCATACACAGATGTGTGTGTTAATGTGCTTTCCAGCCATCTCCACCCAACAGTGGCCTGATCATTTGAGTCCTCCCATTCCCAGCCCAGTATTAGCCTGTGATATGCCATTTACACCAGCACTAACAGCTCCCCCTGAGCGCCTCCTGCACATATAGGACGGCAGCGCTTACAGTTCAAAGTTGAAGCCCATGTGTTCAATTAAAAGCCACGTTATTGAAGCCGTTTACACGCCGGCGTGCTGCACTGGCAATCAGGCGGCTGCATCTTCTGCCCCCCCTGCACTCAGCTTTGTCTTTGCCGCCTCGAAGTTGAACGCTACTCTCGTGTATGAAATTACCTTTTTTTTTTTGCCAGATGAAAGTCATTAGGAAAACCATTTGAATATGCTAATTCTGCCGAGATTAAAAGCTGCTGATGACTGTGGATGTGCAGCGGCGGCGGCGGTGGGGGGGGGAAAGGCGGGATGCACACTTTTATAGCAAGTGCGTTTTATTTCATGAGAAATGTTTCGTTTCTAGGTTTTGCTTTTACACAAACAACAATTGAAAGACATCACAGGAAGTGTTTGAATGACGGTAATGTCCACACAGTGGACTATTATTTTATAGTGACGTTCATTTATTTGTTTTGCAAATTGATGCAGCGACAGACGCCGTCTCAGGTTTCATTTTTCTCCCGTTTACGTTTTCTCTAACCGTCGAATCTATTTCACTGCGGGGTTATTTCTAGGGATGCCCCTCGTTGCCCGAAGCATTTTGATATCAAGAAATGCTGACCATGACCATGATGTTTTGGTCATTCCACAAACACTATTGATGTGGCATGAAGGAACAGTAACTACAGCGGTGCGGCTGATATTAAAGATGATCCGTGTGTTGCTGGGAGCAGTCAGCCTCAGCTCTCTCGCTGCGTAGCCTTGCATTGCCCCCTACTGAAACCCGACTCCTTCATCCACTCTCCGCAGCTCTTTTCTCTGCTTTTCTTCCCCCCCCTCTCCTAGTGTTCTTCTCCACTCAGTTTTGTCCTTGCCCTCATCATTTATGATAGGATGATTAATATATAGATTGTCACGTCAGACGGAGAAGGATGTGGGGGGGAAAAACAAAGAGAAGAAGTGGGAGGGATTTCTCTGTGTGAAGTCCAAGAGCCGGAGAGAGAGGTTTCTTCAAAAGTTCACGGGGTGAATGGGGGAGACACATGCGTGTTCTCTCGCTCTCTCTCTCACACACACACACACACACACACACACACACACACACACACACACACACACACACACACACACACACACAGTTTCCTGAGATGACCAGCATCGTGAGGGAGTGGCAGAGGAAAGGAAGTGTTGACATTCCCTGGATGATTACCGCACTTCATCCAGGGACAGGTCACAGGCTTCTCTGTCTCTCTCTCTGACTCTTTCATCCTCCCTCACTTGTAGCCACCACTAACACAGACACCAGAAACCCAATACGCGTCGGCTCCAACGGCATTTGAGGAAGGAGGTCTCACCCTTTCCTCATGCTGACTTCTGGAATCTGCTCAGGGAGTTTAAAACAAGATGATCAAATAGTTCGATGGATTTGACCTGAAACTAAAAGAAAAAAAGTCTCAATCTTGGTGCTTTTAAGAAAATATGTTAGATGCATCCTTGACGTGCGACTTGATGAGATTGTGTGTGTGTGCGCGTGCGTGTGTTGCCGGTGTCGGGGCGGCTCCCGGGGCTTTTGGGAGGCAGTGGCTGCTGCTGGTTAAATCCTCAAAGTGGCCTGGCCACTCCTTGCCAAAGCTGCCCGCCTCAGTCCAGAAGTAATCCACAGCAAATTCCTTCAGCCTCAGTATCACAGGCCTGCGCGGTGGAAAGACGCGCTGCCAGGGGACTCGGCTTGTGCACGTGTACCAGTGTGTGTTCGAGCGTGTGTAGTCGTCTTCCTGATTCCGAGCATAAACAGCGTGACGGGGTGAATGTGTGCGCATGTTTGCTTGTATGTATAGTGCTGCGTGTACTTGCATGCTGATGTGCATGGACGTGTGTGTGTGTGTGTGTGTTTTGCAGTGTGTTGGGAGATGGCGTTGCTGCAGCCGGAGCCCAGCCAGCTGACATTCAGACTGGCTTTCTTGCCTCTCTTCCTGGCCGCTCTCCCAGCCAGCGGTTTGTTGGCGGCCCAGGAGAAGGAGGAGGCTCTCCATTCGCCTGGTTAAACATCCCCGTGTGCTCGTTCCCCAGTGATGAAACATTTGTTTCTTTACGAGGGGGGGGGGGGGGGAGGGACACGGGAGGCGCGGGGAGGGGGGGAAGATGAGGAAGTGAGAGGCGATCTGTTCAAGAGCCGTTTCACAAATACATAAGAAGCAGACAGGGGTTTTTTTTTTCCTCCTCTTTTCTTTTCCTGTCGCTCCCTCTTCATCACCTGTAACACAAGTCCTTCTTTTCTCCCGATGGCTCGTGTTGCCAGTCTGGATTCTGTTCTGCCTCTGCAGCAGATATCAAACTCGGGAGGCTCACTAGAAAGCATTTGATGGACAGCGGCGTGGAGGACGGGCCAAGACCTGCGTCTTCAGTTTACATGCGTGTCGTGCGTGTTCAACATCAACTGAGACAAACGAGAAACAGAAAGCTTTTGCCAGATGATGTAACTGCAATGCAAAACAAATAACATTTGAAATTTAAAAAGTGCTGTTGCTATGGATGATCATGCAAACCTTTCCACATCATTTCCACCCTGTCTCCTGAACAAACCGTACAATCTGCATTCACTCCAAACATAATTGACAATGCATTTTGGTTGTCTGGGAACGTAATTGTCAGGAAGTGACGTCTCACCTATAGTGTCAATGCATCACTTTTCCCCTCCTGTCCTTCAGTGACTTCGATATAAAAGCTGAATGTTTGTCATGTGAAGCACCTCTTGAAATCCCCGCTGGTCAGCCGCACAAGTTTCAAAGGTCTCCTCCGCTCTGACGCCGGTCATTTGTCCTGCAATGTCGTGAATATCCAACTTCAACACAGAGCAGCGCTCCAGCGGGCTTTTTCCACGTCATGAGTGAAACCACTTTGGAAAGCAGAGTACAATGTAATAAAGTGAACGTTGACATTTAATGAGTTGTCAGTGTTTCCCTTCTCGTCCTCTTCTCTGTTGGACTTAAGCCGTTTGGTGGGAAATCTTTGAAGTTAAAAACAAGCAACCTGGACATTATTGAATCCCATTTAGAAGGGCCTGGATTGAGAAAGCCTTAAAGACACACGCAGGAAAGCAACGCTCGGGCTTCTGTGCCTTTTAATGTTCACAGCATCCCCGCTGCCTTTCATGTCCGTGCTATCTGGAATTAATTGCTTTTTCAAAGTCGGTGTGTTCGTTTTTGGTGCGCACGGGAGAACACGTGTGCACGTTTGATTGTGAGCGTGCACATTTCTCTGCATTTGTTTACCATTTATTGGTGCATTTTAGTGTGTAAATATACAGGAGGTGCTTTCATGTGCTGGAGTGAGCACGTTGTCATGTAACCAGATCACATCTTAGCGCTCCGACTAATTTCCCATTCCTGTATTTGATGTAAATTACCGAATCCTTTAGACTTCCCGTTTTAAATGTTCAGGTCATATAAGCAGACGGAATGACCGCAGCACCTCGTGACAGTCCCTTTGGGAGACAAGAGTCAGCAAAGGAGGCTAAAAAAAGAGAACAACTTCAACCCAAACAGAGTCTGAGAGTGCCACGGAGAGTTTCTGGTTCTCACCAGACGGTCCATTTTCACCATTTTTGTATAAAATGTCAGCTAATGCAGTGTGGGCTGGCGCCAGCAGTGTGTATGGCCGTACGTCGGTACTGTCGGTAATGTGTTTATATAACATCCCTCACATTCCACGCTAAGAGCCTTCGACTCTCCCAAGTTCATTCAAGCAGGACACACACACACTAAGTCTGAGCACATGTGCGCAGAAAACTACACAGAGCACATGCAAACACTTTGAAGGCATCTACATGCATGTTCCCACACACACACACACACACACACACACTCCCATTCTCATATATCCATTGTGGCATTACAGAGGGGATCCCTACACGCAAACGGCAGCGCTCTGGGGTGCAGAGGACGGAGTAGTTTGGTTTCTGAAGACATCCATCATCGGCAGGCAGGCCGTCGGAGCCCAGCGCTTAGGGCCTCATTCCCTGATACCATTACTGCATTACTGTTACTCTGCCAGCACCGTCACTGAAGGGCAGAAGAGGAAGGAAGGCTGCAGCCGTGTTAAAGAGATTTACTCTGACTAGGATCAAATATGGAGTGCGAGTCGAGTTAAACTGGAGTTGTCTTCATCTAAGCGGCGTGAATGTGAGCAGGCTCTGAGCGTGCAGCTTTTGTTTCTTCTTGTTTAACTAATATATTTCAGGGAAGGTTATCAAAAGCGTAGCGTGTCTGTGCATGTGTGGGAAAAGGTGTGTGTGTGCTGTACAGTGTGTGTTGTCTGAATAAAATATGGATTTGAGTTCTGCTTTCATTATGTGTTCAGGCCTGTTTGTTTTTCTGCTCGTTAGTTAGTTAGCACGACATCTCAAAACTTTTGCACATTTAAATTGAATTTGGCGCAAAATTATTACGTCCAGTTATGTTGTTTGTGTCCGTTTGTTTGTTTGCCCGATTTCCATAAAAAATATTTGGTTTCAAGTGTTCGGTTCCAAATAAAATGGCCCAACACATAGTATGCAATCTGTTCAGTAAAATACACCTATGCTTTGTCATGGCAACATTTTTCATTTAAGTGTTTTGTAGTTGGAGCCAAAGCACCGCAGCGGTGGCGCTCGGTACCAAGGATGGAGAGGAAACCAAAACAAAAACATAATACGGCAGTTGTTCATCATACACATCACATCTACTGCACTGCACTCATTCTTTATTTTCTCCAAGGTTCCCAGTAGTGCACAGACCCATGTAAACAAAGCCTGTGATGGCATGTCTGCCAGAGAGGTGTGGAGCAGAGCTGGATCGAGAGCCGCGGCTCTTTGTGGCGCTGCCAGGCTCCGACACTCTTTGCCGTCCTGCCAAATTCTCCTGCCGAAGACTCACCAGCCTTCCCTTATCCGTCCCCGCTCTCCTCCTCCTCCTCCTCCTCCTCACCCGCTCTCGGCTCCATCTGTTGCACTGGAATGGACTTCTTCTCCTTCTTCCGCCATCTTGTTTTCAGGAAACAGGAAACAACAACCTCTGTCACCTCCTCAGGATAATCCCCGTTTGAAATGAACTTTTAACTGAAAAATGTTTATTTTTCAAAGTGTATAAATATTTTTCAATAACCTGTCGCCATTTTATTTCCCCTTAATTCCCCATTGAGTTGTTGTGGTGATAAATAAAATAGAGCGGTTGACAATGGGGGACGTCAGAGAGCGAATGGGTGGGGGGCGAGGCGAGTCAAAAGGCATTGAGTTCCCTCAGCCATTGTGTGTGTTGACACCCTAATCCGCCACAGCAGCCATGCAGGTGTTGTGCAGCATTCAGGTCTTTGAGGCAGCTTTCAGCGCACGCCATGGCACCTCTGTATTCACCCTGATGTCTCTACAAGGAAACAGTGGATCAGTGTTTCAGCGACTCACCGTCAGCTGTCACGCAGCCACTGTGAGAAGCACATTTACAGCACAAAGATCCCCTTAGACTGTCTTTGTGTCAGCATTGTGCCACAGCCTCTTTCTCCTCAGCCATAATGACGACTGATTAAATCCCGGCGAGCTGTTTCGAATGCTAGGTGTCAGTCGAGCGGGGCACAGGTAAGCCCTGCCGCCGCAGAGAACGAGGTGAAGGAAGGAAGGGCGGAGCCGCGGAAAGTAAAGTATTTCTGATGTGGGTTTTGTCACGTCGCCGAGGTGTCAACTACAGAAGGGGAGCGAGAAGCATGCGGGGAAATATGTATCTGTTTATTCTATTATTCATAGTGTATCTTATTGTCACCCTGACACGTTCAGAATGCGTGTCAGCTGCTGGTTTGAGGTTTGTGTTTTTTTTTTAGGATCTCTGCAAGAGCTTACAAAATGGATGTGTTTACCTTTTCCGTGAAAGCGCCGCGCTGAATACCTGTGTGTCTGAGATGAGGCTTATTAAATTTGATGAGTAAAAAAATGTCTTAACGCTTTATCTCGCCTTTGTGTCGTCCCGTTGGTATCTACCCAGAGCCAGACACTCTCCTCAGGACGCCAACAGCGGCTAGAAAGATAAACAGGCCCGTGTTTTCCTCCTTTTACCCCCTTTTCTCTTCCCTTTTCATGATACGCAGTCACACGCCCGTAGCCCTTGATAATTGTGTAGTCAGTCAGAAATCCTAAGCAGAAACTCAGAGTTTGCTGTATCTGTCTGTAGGAGCGACAACAGTAAAGCGTGTTCTGATGACGCTTTGGGATTTTGGCATTTCCTCCTTTCTCCTGAGGGTTAGGTGATGGATGTTTGAAGGTTTGATCTGACACTGAGACGCGTCTGAATACGTGGAATCAAAGGAACATGCAAAGGAAAGTAAGCAGACAGGCTTTATTTATGAGGAAATGGACTCCGGGGAAACACACCCATCTCTTTTATTCTGCCACACACTTCAGTGCTATGGAAGAAATATTTGAAATTGGATGCATTTGTACAAAGCTACATGTTTAGGCCGTCTCTATAAATTAACAACAGATTGATATGCACGAGCTGAGCCTTTATCGTTGTTGTTAAGATATGGAAATATCAGAAATCTGCCCTCAAAATAAACACATGGCAAAGCTCATCTGCAAACACAGTCTTTTAAAGGTTGGGCTGAAAATGGTAGAGCAAAGTAAAAGTGGTTTCTCTTTGTAGTTGATGTTTTAGTCTTAGTCTTTAATCTTGACCAGTATGTTGCTTACGTCAATAGTTTTTTCTATATTTATGTTTTGGGACATGTTATTCACAGACAGATGAAAGGAAACAGAAGGCATTGTGGTCCATGGTCGACCCCGAGTACCCTGACAACATCCCTGTTTCAGTGTTAAACTGAGAAGAACAATTCCACTTCAAACTATTTGGTTCTCCACGACGCCTGATGTGTAAGACATCTTGCAGTACAAAACAAGCGACACTATAAGCTCTACCCTGGTTATGTGTTGGTGGCTGCAATGTTAAGGAAAAAGGTAACCAATGAAGGTAACGTGATGCTTTAAACCAAAGGCCAAGACATCAATTCTTGCAAATCAATGCATCACTCACAATAAATGCAAGCACGGATTTGGCCATTTGTGTGCAAAGGCGTCGAGGCCTTTAAGTCAACACTGGACCAAATGTTTCGTCTAGATCGAATGTTGTACGAACATTGTTCCATACTTTCCTCTCGTTGGTCAAACACAATCAGCATGCACAATAAATATATAATTAATAAGTCAGACGAACAGATCCATGCTAACTGGAATACTGTAAAAGAATATTGTTGCAAGAAAAAGTATCCTTGATCCGACGTCCGGTTCACAACTAACTGATCTCTGACTTTCATTGGACGGATCGGTCACTCTTCTCGTCTTTGTCATGTTCACCTACAAATAAAGAAGAACTCTTTCAGAAACGTTTCTGTTTCCCAGGCTGCAGCTCGTTCAGAGGGAAAAGTGAGTCTGTGCAGTAAATCTAAGTAGCTTAAGCTCTGCAGATGTTTGATTAAAGATCAATTTACAGCCTACAGTGTACAAAAAGTTGGACACAATGGACCAACAGTGAATTAGGATACAAACTTTTTGTTATTCAAAGCTAAATCCAAGGGCATTCACACAGAGAGACAAAGTTAGAGAGAGAGGGAGATCTGTGCTGTGTCAGCAGTGTGCTTAAACCAACTCCAAAGATTAATCACAGGAAAACACATACAGCACATACACACAAGAACTCTCTTTCACACACACATATGCAGACACACACACACACACACACACACACACGCATATACCCACAGTTGTATATCTCGCATTCCCAGCAGTTCAAAGTGTGGTTGGTTTGAAACAGATTAAAAACTGTCTATGAAGTGATGCATTGCAATTGTCATAGCAAGGGTGGGAGAGATCTTTTTTGCATAAAAATCCCCTCTTTCTTCCCACCGCTATCAGCAAAGAGATGGAGAACTCACTAATCCTGCTGTGGTCGCATTTGCATCGGTGGCAAATAAACAAAAGCACACCATTTTTCATCTCCAGCTTCTATATTAAACAGCGATGGCGGGGGTACGGGAGGGAGAGGAGGAGGAGGAGGGGAGGGAGGAAGTGGGTGGAAGGGAAGGGGGAGAGAATGAGAGAAAAAGAGGGGGCACCCAGGCAGACCCTTTGGTGTCAGAGATATGCCTTCTGATGTTTGGTCTTGGTAAATGGAAACTACTGTGGCGTGTTCACCGCATCAATCCCTCCTTTCTCATTCCAGGTGGAGATGTAGGAGAGGAAAGGGTGACAGATGTGTGTGTACAGGTGGGGGGGGGGGAGGCGATGAAGAGTAGATACAAGAGGACCCCGCCCCGACATGCGGAATAGAAAACAAAATGTGCAGGGTGTTGTACATTCGTAAAGTAACCGGCTTGGCCTGTAGTTGAGGTGTGACATGCTTTCCTTGTGCCATGACCTTCATACGCAACACGCTCAACGTCTAAAGGCTCCTTGACCACGCAGAAGCAGGGCGCCTGCAGCGGAACGTGTTCAGAGACGTGGAGCACAACCTTCTGGTCAAACAGTGGAAAGGTAAATGTGAGGGGTTGTAAAATGATTATAAGCTGTTTCTTGTTAATGCAGCTCTAAAACAGAGTCAAAGGAAAGACTTCAGGACAGAAAGCAAAGGCAGGGTGTGCTTCTGTGCTGGACAACAGGCCATTGTTGGTATAAAATATGAGAAAATAGCGCAAGGTGATGTCTTTAAATCTCGTCTTGTGTTCATCCAAAACCAACTACAGTTCAGTTTAATATGATATAAAACAGAGAGAAGCAGATCTCCATGTTTCAGATCTGAAAACAGTACAGGGTTATGATTGCAGCTCTACCTGGGACCTTAAGACCTGGGACCTATGTTGGCAACATTTTCCTGGATCCATATTCTTCATATTCATGCAATCTTTGGGATACCGTCAGCGAAACCTACCTCTGCTGATGCAACAGGACAGTGCAACACAACTGTTTTATTCTAAGTTCAGTAATGTACAGTAGAACCCATGCATCACTCATCCAAAACATAAAAAGGGTCGAGGTAATAGGCAATAAGTCATAAAGGAAAATGATTACACACATATACATAAGATTCCCCAATTATGAACTAGTGATGGCATCATCTACTGACAAAAGTGCCCCAAAACAACATCATTCTCTACAGCTGGGAGATACAGTTTCACATCAGACGCTGCCGACTGGTGTCTGATCGCCGCACGTTGAAAACAATTTGTGGATTGGCCGTGGTTACACCTGCAGCCGCTGTCGCCCTTTCTTCCCTCTGACCCGTGAGAAAAGAGATTTGCTATTCAAGGCAGGCAACAGAGTGACAATCGGCGCATCAGATCAATATTACTTATCTCCCCCCCCCCCTCTCTCTGCATTACACTCATGGTACAGTAATACACCTGGAGGAACCAGTGAGTGTGTGGTGATTAGATTAGGCTTATACTGTACACAAGCATACACACACACGCGCTGATAAGAGATGCTGCTTTGCCTCTCTTCCAGCTGCCGTGTGAAGTGGAGAGGATAAAGACTACAAGCCCAGGGTGTTTGAGTTTGTTGCTCTGTGCAGAGGAGGGCTGTGAGGTTATTGGTTAGCTGTCACATCTACAGTATGGAGGGGTTTCTTTATCTGTTTGGTCTGAATCATACAGCAAGTGGACTGCTTTTTAATTTGCTTACACTGACCAATTTCCAAGCAAAGCAAGACTTGTAAACACGAGACACATGTTGCTTCGCAGGTTTGAAGCCTAAAGCACGACTCTGGAATCAAGCTGGTGGAATAGAAAGTTTACTCGGATCAGGAAGAAGAATGGGATTCATCCCTCAAGTAGAGTTTCAGAGATTTAGTCCAACATTTAGTCTGTTTTAAATCGAACTGTGCTGCGTTTCAACCCCTGGTGCCGTTTGTTTAGGTCGGATTTGTACCAAAACAGATCAGTTGCAGAACATAATCTGATCCACTTGCTCATGAATCTGAGCCAGAGTAGTGCTGGGAACACAAGGTAAGTATCAATATAATAACAGTGACGCTATAATAATATGATATACCAGAACAATCATTTCAGATGCCAGAGATTTGACCATTATATCAATTTCTGGTGACCGAGAAACTATCAAACCAAATCTGCGTAGTTACAGTTTGTGTCCATCAAACGCTCCCATGTGGTTGTTCGCCGCCTCTTTCTGTCTCTTCACCACTTCTGTATTTCATAAATTCTTGCGGCCCTCCGCTCCAGATGACTTTGGATGGAGAGAGAGAGAGAGAGAGAGAGAGAGAGAGAGAGAGAGAGGGTCGTGGGTTTCAGATGAACCGTTGGCTCTCCTTCTCAGCCTTGTAAATAATTAGAATTCCCCGGCTGACTGCAGTGCCTGGACACTTCCATAATTACATTGTCAGTGCGGCGGCTGATTAAGGCTGGGCTGTGAAGTATGGTATTAGCTGCACTGTGTCTGCATGTAGAATAGAATAGATGACCCTCAGCTACCTTCAGCTCGCTCTGCAGGGACTCGCACTGCGGCTGCTGAGAACTGGATGGTGGATTACTGATCATCCTCATGTGAACACTCACACGGTTAAACATCGTCACTCTGTGGTGGTCAAAATAATGCTGCCTCCAAACTACGTCCACAAACGTCAATACGGCACCCGAAATGTATGAGCATGCTGCGTCTGTATTTTGATGTCTGTTGATGCTTTGCATTCTGGTCTTTTGAGTCCAATGCTTGCAGAGAAACAAGTTGAGTTTGTGTTTGTGTGTTTGACTGTAAAGTGCGAGTACACTGATACCTGAATAATGTTTGATGTTCCCTCTACATGTTTAGAGTTGAACATTGTTGTCCATATGAGCGAGAAGGAACATTAGCCTAAGGAACAATGTTGCAGGAATGCACAGGTGCATCGCCCGGAGCCGCTTTCTGAGCATGATTAAGCATTTTCTGCAGGAATGTTTCCTTTACCCAGAGGTTGAAGAAGTATTCAGATGTTCTACTTGAGTAAAAGCAGTAATACTACAGTGTATAAATACTCTGTTGCATGTAAAAGACCTGCATTCAAAATCTTACTCAAGTAGAAATCCAAAAGTAGCATCAAAATATACTTACAGTACCAAAAGTAAAAGCACTCATTATGCAAAGGAGATAACAGTCAATAGTTTGACTCTGCATGAAGTTTTTGGAGAAATGTTCTGCACACGTCATGTTTTCTTTCAGTTCGTCACGTTAATATTACGTCAGAAAGGTGTGCCGGAGCTTCTACACACTTCAGATGAAGCATGCATCTTCCTCCAGAGGTGAAGCATCCCTTTAAGACCTCCGTCCTCTCGCTCCTGCACTCGTCCTGCCCGTCTCTCCACTGGGACAGCTTCCATAAAGCACAGATGCAGAGAAACGTTTGTCTCGTGATAAAGATGATGATGGATATTTACCCCGGCCAGTGTATGATGGGTTACTGTATCACACATCTCTGCTGGGTAAAACTCCAGTGTCGGCAGAGGAGTGGAGAGGACTCCCCCCTCCTCCCTCCCTCCCTGCCTTTCCCCTGACCTTGCAGCTTTATGACTGCAGTAATGCGCTGCAGATGAAGAGAGGAGCAAATCCACTGGAGATAATAGACAAAAATCTTCTCCACGAGGTGGTGGAATAAAAATCCCCAGACAAACAGACAGCCTGTGTGCTCTTGGACACCCCTTTAAGGAACTCCAGTGTTGATAAGTAATTATCCCTGCCCAAAGGCATGATGGGACGCACAGAGAGAGAAAACATTTGTTTGATCTGTTTGCAGTATTGCGCATACAGTAAATCTTTAAAGAACGGATTGAGGACTAAGAATCTGTGAATCAGTAATTAAATTAGCGTTCGCTCATGCATGATTATTCTCAGTATGAATCTAAATGCATGTATGTGTTTAATGCCACTTGCCTGTGTGTATGCATAATACCACTTAGCGGGGCTCGTATCATGGCGGCCTCCCTCCTCCCCACTGCCGTCTTCATCACTAACAATCCACTTAAAGACATTTAGACGAGAGATTACGTGAACATGCGGCACCTGTTGATCAGACTAATGAAGCACATTTGCTGTATAATGAGTTGGGGAGGGAGATTTAGCTTTGTGAGAATAACTGACCAGAAATAAAAACCAGGGATCACATGACTCGTGCTTCAGCGTCTGGCCTGCTTTCCCCGACAGTGATCTCAGGTAGGCAGGGTGGGGCCGGCCTACGTGCTTGCAGCAGCTGCAGGAATGCAAAGCATGACAAGGAGCTCCCCTCTTTGTGCTCGTGCATACTACAGCGCAGGTATGTGAGTGGGAGGAGAGCTACAGTGATGCAGTGGTATCCGTGCGTCTGTGTGAATGCACTGAAGTGTATTGGTGTGAGACTAACATGTGTTTTCTGATGAGCCTCGTGATTAATTACTTTATTAACGTGACAATAAGTTGATTGTGGTGTGTTTGCATTGTGGGGATCATCGTGAATATCCTCCTGACAAATACAATATATCCTGTAAGAAATAACAGACTCAACAATGTTGCTTTCTTTTATGATTAGGATTTATCCTTTATTAATGCAAGGTCGATAGATTTATTATTACCTTATTTACGATTGTTTGTTTTACCGGGATCAGGATAAAATTGTGCATTTGCCAGGATAATTGGGACATAAATAATGTCGTATCGTGCCAGGTCTACCCCCAATGAACATGTCCACGAGGAGCGGGAGTTCTGAACCACTGAGGCTTCTGCTTCACCGTCAAATATTAACATAAAATAACAATAACTAACTGTAATTTATTACCTTTAAAACAAAAACTAAACGTGTTGTACCACCTTCAAACCCACATTGTTCCTTCGAAGCTTAATCTCTATGAAACAGATATTGCAGCGTCTCTGCGTCATCAGACACAAAGTCAGAGATAAAAAGCATGAAGACGACATGAGGCGTCTCTGCATCACATGTAGATGTGCAGGGTGGAGTCATGCTGGTCGAGTGATTGTATAATATATATATATATATATATATATATATATATATATAGTGGTTATATATCTGTGGTTAATGTCCAGGACTGCCGTGCCTCTGCATCTCCCAGAACACCTGTTAATTGTTTTGCTTTACAACCTTCACTAACGAATGAATATATGTTGTATTTGTTGAGCCGTCACTGCTCATGCTAACTACCCAGTTCCACTTCTGTGCATTCAAAACAAAACCGAAATATAAAAGCTTCCTCAGTGCCAGAAGAAACTGTTTCCTCCGCCCCGGATCCAGACACAATGCAAACACATGGATTGTAACCTTGATAGAAGCGGCTCAGATTCTGCAGCTTAAGCAACAGTAGTAATATCATTTCAAAGACTCAATGAAAGAAGCACATTGCAGCTGCACATTACAAACTGATGATAACAAGTTCTACTGTGCACTGTTTGTTTACACATTCACACATGTGGTTGAGATGCACTGCAGCAAGAAGTGGCAGTTTTTTACATCATGGTTGACCCTGTGAACAACTCAAAACAAGCCAAATAACAATGTTACAAAAGCCAGTTTTCATCTCATAACAAACATTCCCAGTTAGCACTTCTGCTCACGCTGATAAACAAAACTTGTTGGTGCTGAAATGTTGCAGCTAATGGGCTGATGTTATGTTAAAGGCAAACTCACAACTATAAGATTGACTTTGACGTCCTAATATTAAGACAAACTTCTGGAGCTGAAGAAAAGTAAAACCATGGATGTGTTACTGCAGACGGGACAAAAGCATCGACCAAAATAATTGTTCACAGAATTATTGGTAATAAATGTATGTAGGTATTTTAATCTACCTTTATTTTCTTTCTTCATATTAATAAGACAGAAGTAACAAGCAGCAGCAGATGATGAAGCAGATATCATATAAAGGAATATTTTTATTCATGAATGTTCCATTTTAGTTGAATTAAAACAATATTATAACAAACAAAGTTGCCTCCTCCGCGGAGAAGACCAACAGTGGCCGGTGTTTGACCTGAGAGAGAGGCAGGTCAGGAGGGGAGGAGGAGGGAGAGAGGAGGAGGGAGTCGGGCTTAGAGCGAGGGGGAGGCAGAAGAAGGTGGAGGACGGGTGTCAGGACGGAGCTCAAGGAGCAGCTAGAGAAAATAAACAGATGGGAGCTTTGAGGATATTCTATCTGAAGCTTAGTCCTGTTGAGTATAAATATGGTGGCGGTAAGCCATCTAAATAGGCCTGTGTTTACCTGTCTGCACGGCCCAAATTAATCACCCATGCCGCCACGAGCCGCCGGTGGAGGGAGGGAGAGGGGGGAGGGCGGCGGGGCGGTGGGGAGTTAGGAGTGTAAACACGGCTAAAAGCTACTGGTTGGCACCATTTTGTTTTGGTTAGGATACAGAGTGAGTGATTAGGCTGCTCGGCTGTGATGAAGGGGTAGCAGGAGTGATGGAGGACCACTGTGTGTCCGTGTGTGTGTGTGTGTGTTTGTGTGTGTGTGTGTGTGTGTGTGTGTGTGTGGGTAAAGACTAGCCTCTTGGTTTTTTTAATTTTAGAAATTCTTTCCAGGATTATACAAATTTTAATGCCTTTACAGCATTACGATATATTTATTTTTTAACATAGCAATACATTAATTTTCTTTATTAATTTCATTGATTGTTCTCCAAGAGGCTCTTGAGTAAAATCATAAAATGCTAAACCGTCTCTTGTCCAGACTTCTAAAAACTAAAAATGTCCTTTTTTTCTTTTCATCCTCGTAAAACTTAAAATAGGTTTAGATTGTTATTCAAAACAAAGCAATTTGAAGGCTAGTTTTATACATTTTGTGACATTTTAAAGACTAAATGTATGGGGTAAAATAAAGAAAAAAGACCAATAATGAAAATGATTGTAGGCTCGACCATAACAATATAAACACGTCACTCACACTGGCTTTGGATGACACTCATTGACTGATATCTTTGATACAAGAACAATATCAGCGGACTCATCTATCAGTCCTTGTCTGCATCTGTATAGATTAGCACAACAATATTCTGTACTGCACATATGACTTGTCTCCCCATTGTGCTGCACCTCTGCTGATAGAATAAGGAGTCAGATAAGATGTGACGCAGTGAAAGGAAAGGCCGGGGGTTGTGTGTGTGTGTGTGGGGGGGGGGGGGGTCATAGCGTTTGTTCTGGATTTTTCCATTATGTGATTTGGCATGCTGATGCCTTTCATTTCAATCATTAGAATTCAGCCGGGATCAGGAGGGCTTTCAGGTGCAGGAGAGAAGCTGCCTTTGGATTAGCGGTCCACGTAACCACGGCGGGATAGACTCCAAACGAGGCTGATTATCATACCATTTCTCATACCTGACACGATTAATGCACTTTTTTAACCTCTTCTTTTAAAAATGGGGGGAAATGGTTTAATTTAATATATGCTTGGTGTTTAATCATAAGCCCTGCGTTTTAGGGCCTATGCAAAATGATATTAGTGGTTTCAGAGCAGTGTGGGCCACCGGGACGCCATTGGCTCCTTGAGTTTTAGCAAATTCCTTAGAACTTTGTTTTTGTGGCCAAACTTTAGAAGGAAGTGAAATGTAAGACACAGGAGTAAACCGGATCTTTCCATCAGGCGGGGAGAAGCTTTAACACATGGTATATAAAGAGAAAGAGCATACACAGTTGAGTAAATCTTCCAGATATTAAGAAGTAGAATCCACAATTAGGGTTAGGTAATTTGGTTTAGGGTTAACCCTAAATTTGGGTTAGGGTTAGGGTTAACCCTAAAAAAGAACCCTACATTTGGGTTAGGGTTAACCCTAAAAAAGAACCCTACATTTGGGTTAGGGTTAACCCTAAAAAAGAACCCTAAATTTGGGTTAGGGTTAACCCTAAAAAGAACCCTAAATTTGGGTTAGGGTTAACCCTAAAAAAGAACCCTAAATTTGGGTTAGGGTTAGGGTTAACCTTAAAAAATAACCCTAAATTAGGGTTAACCCTAAACCAAATTACCTAACCCTAATTGTGGATTCTACTTCTTAATATATGGAAGATTTACCCAACTGTGTATGCTCTTTCTCTTTACATACCATGTGTTAAAGCTTCTCCCCGCCTGATGGAAAGATCCGGATTTAACCCTAACCCTAACCCAAATTCTTAACGGGGTGATTTATTATAACTAAAGTGAGCATAACCAGATGGTCAAATATGATCCCTCCATGTACAGGAAAACCAATGTACACGCAAAGCTACAATAAGTATAGTCGGTCCAAGTTGGACCAGAGGTCAGGTCTTAATCCCGAGTCACTGTCACATGATTGTTTGCCGATAGTTAAGACACTTAAAAGAGAGAAGAGGAGGAAGTGAAGACCAACGCAAGAACATTGGCAGCATCCTACAGAGCAGGGGAAACTTATCATGAGCAGTCATGGTTGGAGATACCTGCCCGTGTTTTCTCTTTCAAATATTTCAAATATTTCTTGCGGCATTAGCAATAATCGCAGAATACTGTGCATTTCTTTGCCACTTGATTTGCATAATGACACAAAGCAAACACAGCAACAAAAGAAAAGAAGCACGTTTAGCAGGTGAGATTTAAAATAAACCTCAATAAGTATTAAAAGCAAATAGAAAGATTCATATTCAAAAAAGTGTTCAAAAAGCAATCTAATCAACTTGCTAGTGGAACAGAAAATAAGGCCCATGTTGTTATAAACTAGAGTTATCCTTCTAAAGCTAGAATTTAAATGTATTTTCCCACATGGAAATCAATAAGGACATGTACCTGGTTACACCGTAGTAATGTATTAAATGAAAAACTGTTATGTTGCACGTTCCTCCGCGTACGCAGCTCAGCAGCCGCAGTAGCAGCCGGCCTCTCTTTTGACAGCCTAGTTTTAAACTGCACACCAGGCCTCGTAAATACAGTAAAGCCAAGTAATTCTGCCTCGCTGCAAACTTTCCGGATTCCGTGACTTCCAGGGCGGCGTGAGCGGAGAAGAATGGGCTGTTACGACATGCGAGAGAAGTAATGCCTTTTAGTCTTTCTGACATGTTTGTCTTGTGCTAATTCTTCTCCACACCACGACAGCCACGACCTACCAAGTCAAACGGCTCTGTCACACCTCTTTTCTCTTGCCCGGTCTATCTCTTCACTGTTCACAGGGAAAGGCCAAAGGGTTTTCCTTGGTTTCTGTAGTGTGAAATGCAAACTGTCATTAACCGGGAGAGGGCAAGCAGAGGGGCTTACAGGGGAGCCATCAATACAGATGATGAGAGGGGGGGAACAGAGAAAGCCTCTTCCTTCATTGTGTCTCAATAACTTTAAAAAGGAAACTAATCCATTCTGCTCTTAATTGCATGCCACGTCCCCCGATGTGTTCTCCCCCCCCCCCATCTCCGCACAATGTAGAGGAGGCAATATTTAAACAGACTTCCCAAGATTCCCATTTCAAACGCTGTAATGAGTTTTTAAAGAACATAATGGTCTATATTATATTATACATTTTTAGCAGGAGGAGGTGAGGAGGAGGGAGAAAAAAGGAAGCTTTCCCTGTTAAACTCTGGTTTGTCTTTTCAGGGTTGGGGTGTGACAGCGAATGTGTGTGTGGACGTCAACGGCTACAACACGTGTGAAGGGGACATGAGAAGTGAGGGGCGCGACGGGAGACAGAGCTCTGAGGATTAAGGTCTAATTTCTCCTGTTCTTTCATTGAGACTCTGCAATCCAACAGATTGATTGGGACTTTTAATTACACAGCAGTAATTATGGGGCAGATCTAGCATTTGAAAAGAAAGAATTAAAGTTCATTTTGCTTGGCTAATTATCAAAGCTTGTCCTGGTATGTGTGTGTGTGTGTGTGTGTGTGTGTGTGTGTGTGTGTGTGTGTGTGCTCAACCAAAGCCCCCCGATGCCAACGACGACGCAGGACTCTGGATCACAGATACTCGGTAATTAAGGCAAAAAGGTTACTTCCGAAATAAAAGATGAGCAAGCTTATATTGCGGGAAAAGCTAGGGGAAAAAAGCACTTCTGATAAATCGGATCCTGTCTTTCATTCCTCTAATTCTAATTCTACTGGATCTGGCGCTACTTTTCTGTCACTATCAGCAAATTACAACATTTCACATTCATCAGCCTCACTCGCAAGAGGCTGCAGAACAGTAGCTCGTCTGGGTAATTGGGTTGGTTTAGTTTTTTTTCTTTCCTCCCTTGCTTCAGTAATAAGTCTGGTCAGCCTCGACGCTCTCCGTCGGCCCTGTCCAGTCAAATCTGCACTTGCTGACATGCAGCACAGTAGCACTGTGCTTCTAATTTTTACATTACATTGCATTAGCTTCACCAGGTTTAAGGGGAAACCAATACAGGAATCATTTTATGGCGTAAAGCAGGAGCTGCGATTTGGGCTCAGGAGTCAATCTGGCGCCTGGTGATGATGGTGGTGGAGTTAGCGGGTTGGCAGGCCTGATTAGACCGTCTTAGGCTGGGGAGTCATATATGTGCTATTTCGCTGATAGGCTGCGAATCTGGATTTCCTGCTCCAGTGCGCTCATGGAGCTAAACCCATCCAACCGAGGAGGCTAGGCAAAGTGGGGAAGGTGATTTCCTCCATCTCCTGCCCGCACACACACACACACACACATCGTCGCCTCGGCACAACCTCATGAAATCTATTTGAAAATGTCTGTGTATGTGTGTGACAAAGAGCAAAATGTATTCATTGAAGGTTTCTAGGGGGAAAAAAGATCAAATTTACTGGACTGCAGAGTAGGCCTCGTCCCCAAAAAATTATTTAAATGTATTTTTTTGGGATGTTTCAAAGTTGGTGTCCCAATGTGAGCTTGTGGTCGCCCAACTGCCGCCATTTCAGCGCTGGCTCTGTCTCTCTTTCTCCTTTCACTGCGTCTTTTCTCCGTCTTCTTTCCGTCCGTCTGTCTGTCATCCGAGCCTGCCCACCTGCATGTAAGACGCTGCAGCAGCCCTTCGGACCATTTAGCGGGGACACAATTGCGCAATTGTGCGAGCAGACAAATGCCGTGTAGGACAGTTGGGGACGGTGGAGGTGGGGTAACGCAATCTCCCTCTATCCTCCTGCTCTTTCTCCCCCCTTCACCTGGCCTCCCCACAGTCCTCACCCTCAACACCCCTCCCTCCACACCTTCCCCCCCCCCCCCCCCCCCGTTCTCCCTCTCTGTCATCCCAGGCTTGTCCATCTCGGCCCGGGGAACAGTGGGGAAGCTGTGTGTGTCGGCTCTTCCCAACAATTACCTTCAATTACGGCTCACTGCAGTGTGGCCTAGTGAAAGGCTTAGCCATTAGGAGTCTCTCTCTCTCTCTCTCTCTCTCTCTCTCTCTCTCTCTCTCTCTCTCTCTCTCTCTCTCTCTCTCTCTCTCTCTCACTTGCTGTCTCCCTCTCTCTCTCTTGCTGTCTCTCTCTCCATCTCTCTCTCCTCACTCAATTCTGGAGTCTGGCCAGGCTCCATGTGAAAACGACCCAAATAGCCCCCTGCTCACTTTACACGCCCCACAGCTCACTTTACGTGAGCCAGCCCCGACCAGAATACCTCACCAGCACTCTGTTAATTCACATCTTTCACTCCCTCAGTTCTCTCCCTCCTTTTCTTCTTTTAGGGGGGGCTTCTCAATCCTCTTCCCTCCTCCACCTGGTCTCTTCTTCTCCTTTTCCTCCCCCCTCCTTCTGCCCTCTCCTGCCTCGTCTTCACAGTCTTCCTTTCTTAGACGTGTCCTCCGCAGGGACCTGATCCTGTGTGTGGTGCTTGGAGAGTTCAGGGGCAACAGGGACAAAGCTTGTGCTTCAGAATATAAAACGAAGTTTATTGTGCAGATCTGGAATTTCTTTCTCTCCCGTTTTGATGTAGGATTCTCTTAGTTAGACCTTTTTTGTGTGTCTTTTGGTGTGCGAGGGTACTCAATCCATCTGGTTACTGTATCCTGTCAACTCTCCCTTATCTGATCACCTCAGTGGGCCGGGTGCGAACACACAGCGCCTTATCTCCGGGTGTTGTATTTCTATTCCAGAGATAATTAGCATAGCGTTTGTCCTAAACCCACCATGCTACACACACAGCTTAGGGGGGAAAAGGTACGTCTTATTTAGTATCTAGCGCTGACGCCGGGAACAATACGGTGTGTGTAAGCCCAGTCTTAGCCGGCTGCAGCATCCGCGTCCCTGCTGCAGCTCTGGGCCTGTGGACAAGGAGGTCCGGCTCAGAACAGGACAGCTGTGTCTGGGATCACACTTCTCTGTTACAGAGGGGACTGACCACGGCCCAAAAGCAGCCCAAAGACCGTCCCAGCAACCCTCCCCACCTCCCTGCTTGCTTGCCCAGGAAACCCCTCCAGGGCTCCCCCGGCCGCATCCAAACCTGGGCATCGCCGCTGCCGTTTGTGCCTCTCGCTTTCAAGGCCGGCCAAGAGCCTCTCCTCCTCCTCTCTGCTCGTTCTCAGCCGAGAGCCTCCCCCTGCCACCTGGCACTGCGGCTCGGCTCGCTGCTCTGAGTGTGTGCGTGCGCTTACAGTATGTGTGTGTTCGCATTCGAGAGTGTACCTTTGGCTCTGTGTTACGGTATATGCCTGCGCTTTTGTTTGAGAATTGTTCGAGTAGGTGTGTGTGTGTGTGTGTACGTAACAGCATTGTACATGTTCATGACTGTGTGTGTGTGTGTGTGTGTGTGTGTGTGTGTGTGTGTGTTTAATACCCACGTCCTCTCCTGCACCGGGGGCCCTTTCTAAAACGCGTCAGTGATTTTGGCTCCGCAGCTGGTGACAACACGGTTGGTTTTCAGCACACCACCGGCAAGGCTTACCTCTCAGCCAGAGACGGCCAAGCAGACACTTTCCCTGGACAATCCCCCAGCCTTACCCGACCCAACCCCCCCCCCCCCCCCCCCACACACACACACACACACACACACTCACTCACTCACACACACTACAGCATCCTCTTCCAAGCCTGCACAAACATGGTAAAGGAATACTCTGACTGATCCAAGGGAGTGGCCGATTCCAATTTCTCCTCAAGTAGATACCTTTATGATGATTGTGTGTGCGTGCTTGTGCAAGTGTGTGTGTGTGTGTGTGTGTGTGTGTGTGTGTGTGTGTTGTATTGTAATGAGTTGTTTTCTCACTGTTTAAGATAGAAATGTGGCTGTTGGTTGTCGTGCTTTGGATCTATGGTGAAATCGAGGTATGAGGGTGTGGGAGAGAGGCGGCTTTTTAATCGAGAGTGTAATTTCAAATATTAGTCTGTGCTGCCTGTCTTCTCCTTTCAACTCAGTGCCATCAATTGTGCAGCTCTGCCAGGCCTGTCAGTGTGCTGATTTACTGCTGTTTTCCCTAATACACTGTAATGACTCTGTGTATAAAGAATCACAGAAGCCACCCACATACACAATGTTCACTTTCACCCTGTAAGCAACAAACAGCAGAGATCATTAATGGCAACAAGACCGTTGTCTGTTTGTTTCCAAAAAAACACACACAAAACACACACATTGGAGTCGATCGGTTGATCTGCCGGCGGAGACAAGAAAGCAGCAACTGTGTCTAGACGCGGTCCATAAATCAGGCGTTTTCACATTAATAAAACCAATAACAAAACTGCCTATTAATCATAGCGCTGTGCGTATAAATTTCATGAACGACAGAGAGAAAAAACGTTTTCTTCCGTCTCTGCTCGGTGCTACTCACATCTGGGATGTTATGAAAGTGGCTCGTTGACCTGCGGGGAAGATAATGCGTCCTTCACTAAAAGTGCTGCCGTCTCTGACTGTGTCATTGCCATAACACGAGTCATATACTGTATGCAATTGTCCCCTGAGGTCACACACACACACACACACACACACACACACACACCTGCCGTTGTTTGCCAATTTAACAGAAAACATTACACGTTCCTTTTGGAAAGGTTTCTTCGAGCTGTTGTTTATCTGTGTGGAAATATCCTCTTAAGTATTACAAAACACTCCCAGCAGCTGCCAATAAATGCAGAAATTCAGCCTAAAAGAATTCCATGTGACGGTGCTTTGTTTGTGTACGAGTGTGTTGGAGTGTGTGTTGGCGTTTTGGTCCCGTTCCAAGCTCCGTCTGACACTGATTTTTTTGCGGTTTGTGATAAGAGGCAAGTCAGGAAAGTTGAGATGAGAATCTCGTCTGTGTTCTTATTTGTGCTGTTGTTTCAGCCATGTCAGATAGTGTAAA
Source organism: Cottoperca gobio (assembly GCF_900634415.1). Taxonomy (NCBI): domain Eukaryota; kingdom Metazoa; phylum Chordata; class Actinopteri; order Perciformes; family Bovichtidae; genus Cottoperca; species Cottoperca gobio. Next base: position 690,925 of record NC_041377.1, on the reverse strand, counting down.
CACACTGCAACAACTGTGATACAACTCCGGGGTTATCAGATCTGTAATTGTCTGTGTCTCTTTTGAGAAAGCGCACCGCTGATTCTTCGGGTAATATCTACAAACATAATCCGCAGTCGACTTGATGCGCTTAAACTGGCTCCTCTGTCTCAGAGTGGGAGCGCCTGCACGAGTGTGTGTCCCCGGAAAAGCACAAAAGAATACACTCCATCGAAACTGTTTATTTCCGGATGTTTGTGTGTGTGTGTGTGTGTGTGTGTGTGTGTGTGTGTGTGTGTGTGTGTGTGTGTGTGTGTGTGCGTTTGTGTACGAGGGAAGGCGATGTGTGTTCCGCATGCATCACGCAGTGCTGATAAGATTTGAGCTGTTTTTCTAATTAGAAGTTGCTGGAATTGTGATCATTATTTTCCCCTCAATTAAATGATACAGCCTCCTGCAAAAGGAGCTTCTAATCAGTTTGTAATTAATGCCGTGGAATTTCTCTCACTGCCGTTTCCACTTCCCAGTAAAACAAAAAACAAAAAGCGCTGCCTTTATATGCTCTTTCCTGAGGTTATTAATGTCTCATTGTGGATTTAATCTGAAACTAACTGCACATTTTACTTGTTTACTAATGCAGAATGGAGAATATATTTCACCATTTGTACTAAAACATCAACAACAGTGAGTCGTCAGGGGCCGAGCAGTGTTATTAGCAATAATAATCCTAATGCTGTTTTACCAATTCAAGGTAAATGTAGTAAATAAAGTTTGTGAAGCACTTTAAATACAACTAAAGACCACAGAGGGATCACACCGCCACAGTCTTTTGTGGAGTTTGTCATTTTAATAATAGAATTTAATCTGCATTTAGACCTGCACCAAATACACTTACAGGACATATGTTGATATACATTTACCCCTTTCCACTATTAGATTGGTTTCTATTAAATGTGCATCCGTGGTCCCCAGAGGATGACTCCTACAGATGTGGACTTTTCATCCAGCGCCACCGTGAGGTTGATATTTGAAGTTTTTTTGTGTCAACTGTTGGATGCATTGTGCGTTTAATTTGGTGTCCCCCTGCGGATGATTTATAAAATGCTCCTTTAAGTTTTCTTTTGGTGCCATCAACAGCTCAACATTTTAATTTAATTTGTACATTTTCTCACATGAAAATGGGAATTTTACGCGTTGAAATGAAATCCGCATCAGGTCAGTTTGAGCCTGATGTGAAATAATAATAATAATAATAACAATCAATGATAGTAGCCAGAAATCCTGCATAAGTGTGCATCCTCTTAGGAAGAACAAAGGTCCCATGAGACAACACTGAATATCCATGTGAAATACAAATAATGCTGCTTTAACTGCTTGAAAAGTAAGACGACCCGAGGCCACCGCCGTGCAGGCCCGGTACTCCAAAAGTCAATACGCATTTTTATAAAGAGTTGTATCTGAGTTCAAAGTACAAGCCCACAATACCTCCGACATAATACACGAACGTCTCGGCTACACAAGCTTACACATGCTCCCTCTGTCTGCCAGTCAGTCAGTCAGCCAGTCAGTCAGGGGATAAGGATCTGGATGAGCTCAGGTGATTACACTCTTTAGGCCAATGCTAATTGCAAGGTCTCTGCTCTAAGTACTGTAAAAGTATTAATTAAAGCGAACCATTAATCAAGGCCTTTGGCAGTCGAACTGAGAGGAAGACAGCGAGGAGGAGGGATTGAGGGAAGATTTTCTCAGAACGAGTAAAGACTGCTTTTCTCTTTCACTTCCTCTGTGAGCATGTGGGCGGAGGCGGAGGAGGAGGAGGCGGAGGAGGAGGAGGAGGAGGAGGAGGAGGAGGCGTGCGTGATCAGAAACCGTTCCAAGGCCGGGAGATGATGCAAGGGTCACGAAGGTCGTTTTGGATCCTGTCAGTCGGACTCACGTGCGCACCAGGTCACATTATATCAGAGGAACACACACATTCAAAGCTTTGTGTGTAACATGTGAAGTGAAAGCACTAAACTGGCTTTTCTTTTTAATGCAGTTTCACTAGAGATGCTAACAGGATTCTTTTGATACCTTACTTTTAGAAGTATAGAGATAGATATATCTTCATTTAACAATACTTCACACATTTAAAAATCTAAACACAAACAAAACATGTTTGAAACTAATTCAAATAAATAACAAATATCTTATAGTCTTACGTATATTTATTCTTTTATTGGCGTGCATGGGAAAGTGTTAGAATTAGAATTTAAAAAGGCATCCAATTAATATAACATTAATCAAAATTAATAACATTTAGAGGTACTATTTTGCAAAAACTTTGGGTTTTTCTTTTACTTAGATTGCTTTAACTTCTTAAGTTAATGTTTCTTTAGTAACTCCATCTTTGTTTCCAGCTCTGAGAGACTTTTATAAAAGCAAAACATGTTATTATAAAGAAAACGCTTTTACCTGAACATTCATAATTAACTAGCAGAGCTTTAAGTTCAAGTTAATGTTCATCTGTTGATTAATTCCCCTTTTACCTCCAGTGCAAAGCTAATGCACGAACCCCTGCTCATGAATAACTCATGTTTGTTCTTCAGGACGAAGTTCAGCACTTCAACCTCGATGAAACCGTTTTAATTTGGCCAAACAAAGTCGTGTTTGGACACGGAAAATATTCATATTCCTGGCAGTATTCACAAGTCCCCCCCCCCCCCCAGACTTAAAAGTTAAAATTATACACTGCTTCTTATTAAAAGCTCAGATTATTGCCCTGAGCCTTAATTTATACATATGCATGTATTTAAGCTCTAAATATGCAGACGGACGGTGCAGCGAAGAGCAGGAGTGAAATCCTATTATATCCTACCTGTTAGATGTAGAGTAGTAAGCCCTCTGACTCCCAGCAGAATGGGAATGGAGAGACAAAAGGCATCAGTGCTAAACGACTGAGGTGATTTTAATCACATGCTCTTAGAGAAAGAAAGAGTGAAGAAAAAATAACATCTGAAAACCAATTCAGCGAACAAAGGCCTGAGTGTTCCCTTGTGGCGGGATCGAAGAGGAGAAGAGGACGAGTGAAAGAATGAAAGCGGAGAAATAGGGTTTTATCGTGGTTTTGAGTCAGTGAACTAAAGGTTGGGGTTCAGAGAGGAGATGAGGAGGGGAGGGGGGGGGGTGAGAAACCCCCTTCTACTCAGCCAGGATATTTAATTTCTATCTCTTTCTCCCCATCTCGTCCATAAACCCGATGAACATCATTTTCATGTCTGTTCCCACTCTCTCTCCTTTCCCGGAGCCGTCATTTACAAAATGGCTGCTGAGGGTTGGAGGATGATGCTCAATTTGTAGAAAGTCCAAAATGTAAAAGAGGCTGTGAGAGACGGGGGGTCGGGGTCGGCGCTCGGGTTTCCCTAATGGCTGCGCAGGGATCGGCCCCTGTTCTGATTGGCCTGTTAAATGATTTTGTGGGCTCGGGGCCCAGCCAGGTCCCCGTCAAGTCTTTGTCCCGTGACAGACGAACAAAACGGGTAAAGAAGAGGAAGCGCTGTGCAGATAGGGAAACTAATGAAAGGGGAAATGGACACGTTTGGAGGCTGACGTGCTTTAGCGAACAGACAGTGAGAGGGTTGTGCGGAGAGGAATATTCACAGTCGGCAAAAAAGGTTAGGAAGAAAGATTGATGGCGCGGCGACGACGCACTTAGCTTCAGTTTAGGATCTCGAAGAGTGAAAGCAGAGCGGCCATTCATGAAATATAAACGTTATAGCTTCAAATTATAAAGTAAAACATTATTGGTCCCTTTGAGTCTAAACCAGCGTCCGATTCAACAATGTTCTTTCTTTAAAAAGCACATATTCATACAAATGTATCCAAATCCAAAGCTGTGTCAAAATGCACATAGTACTACAAGCAGGGGGTGGATGGGAGCCCACATGTATTGTTTGCCCTAGGGCCCCCTAGTGGGTTAACCAGGCCATGGTGATGGCAGTTTGTTCATATTTCTGACACATTTCAGCCCAAAGTAAATGACAAACACAAGTTCCTGCTCTGCTATATTTAACACAAGAAGCTTTTCTTTGTCTCTGCATCGCCAAAAATGAAAGCATCTGCATACAAAGCGAGTCCATCACACACGGACAAACTGAGACCTCGCAGACGAGCAGCGCTGGAGTCTTTGTGGAGACGTGCTTCTGCTTTATTCTCAAAAAATAGAGCAGCGAGTAAAAAACAATCAGATTGAATGAGAGATTTCTTTTGATAGTGGCTTTGAGAACACACACACACACACACACACACACACACACACACACACACACACACACACACAGGTAAGACCCACTACATTCTAACTTTCAGTTACTGGTGCAGGCGTGTGGAGGGAAGTCACAGCTGCATAATAGCTCACGGTCAGAACTTTTCAAATGAAGACAATTATTTCCAGCAGCCCGGCGACAGACATGCTAAAATATCAGCCCCCTGAAACCAAAATCTCATTAATCTTAATGTTCAATTTAGCCCAAATGTAGGTTGGCTGTGGGTGCGTGAAAGGCGTCTATACAGTGTGATTGTACTGTAGTGGAGAGGAGGAGCGGATGGTCCGTTAGTGAGGCGCTTCAGCGCAGGCATATGAAGGTGCATTAACTCCTTTTTTCCCCCCATTACTGTTTAACTTATCCACGCTCTTTCACAATCCCTTTTACAAGGTCAATGTAAAATTAACTTGAAATGTATACCTCCTCCAGCAATCACTCCTCTCAATTCGGGGAAATGTCTTTTATGCGGGAAATTGTGGGAGTGGAGAGGAAGAGCGGAAAAGACCCTCGCAGACCTACTTTCTTTTTTCTACCAAATCGTACAATTCACGATGTTGATAATGTGGAGAGTTCTCACTTAATTAAACTTGTACATGCGGTGCAAAGTTTAAAACGGGAAAAAAATTGCACTTATGTCATGCCGTGAAAGTGGGCAAATTATCAAACACAAATTAATTAGTGTTTTGAATCCGTGTTCGGAGCAATGAATTGCATTTAGAAAATTAAAAAGATATGGCGTGCTCCTCTCTCTGGCTCTGCGAGTATATCATTTTATTACTAGAAAATAAAAAAGATACGGCGGTGCTGCTCTAATTTTGTATATTATTATGCACTGGAATGATTCTCACAGTAGTTACACCCTGGGACAATACTCTTCATTTTAATTAATATAAATATGAACATGCGGACGAGTGAAAGAGATAAACATTATGCTTGGCGGCACCACAGGTTATGCTCGGCTTTGTCTCGTTGCATAAATCATATTTTAAACGCGAATACAGTTTCCTTTGTCCGAGCCATAAAAAGGTCAGACGGCGAGGTGACTGGATGTCAGGGCGCCTGCGGCCGGAGCCTTTCAGGTCACCACGAGTAATCGCCCCTCAGAATTACACAGTGACACGAGTCCTTGTGAGTATTTCCACCTTTAAAACCCGTCTGTGAAAAGGCTTCTTGGTGCCAGCTGCTCCAACAGGAAAGCTAAAAGTGATACGTCTATCATAGTTGACATTTCACTCAGAAATTTGAATATGAATGCGATAAAGGGAAAGCAAACGCTCCCTCGCTTCCCTCCGAGCCAGTGTTAGGGCTTCCCTCATGAAAGGTGAGGATATGTGGCGGGTTTTACTGCTCCGTCGTCTTCACCTAAAGAGGCGGATGCGCCGCACTCTGCCCACTCTTAATGACTTTAGAGCCTTATCTGGCCTCTCCATTGAATTCTCCTTCAGACATCTTGTTCATTAAATCCTTTCATGTACTTCTTTGCCGTTCCTCCGTCCCTCTCTACATTCTGTTGCTCTCAGAAGTTTAAGGTTTTGTGTCCACGTGTGTGTGTGAGCTCCGCGGCCCGCCTCGCACCTACAGTGCTATTATGCGGCCGTGAATGCCGGCGTTGTTGGGTGAGTGAGCAGTGGGAGGCTCGGATGGAGAAGATGAAGCATTGAGTTAATTAACGGCACGTCGGAAAAGCAGACATAATAGTACACCTCAGAAAAAGACTTGACATTGAGATGGACGGATAAGTCATTAATTGGTTTTCTTATTGGTACAATGGCGGCGGCAGAAAGGAGGAAGGTCAAGGCGACTTTGACAGGGACCACAACTATATTATGCGCAGGAGTGCTGGAGTATGAAAGGGGACAGATGCAAAGTCAATGGGAGATAAAGGAAGCTGTGAAACAAAGTAATTACACCTGAGATGTAGGTCTGGGCCGCTGTATGGTGATGCAGGTCAGGCCAGCCAGGCTTTACAATCTCCAACCTGCGACACACTAGATTTGTCTTTACCCAACCTGGGCCTGCTTCTCCCTCCTCCTCCAGATCTGTCCTCTTCCTGCCTCCTCCTCCACTTCCTCCTCTCCTCTTGGGGGGTGGGGGGTGGGGGGGAGTGCGGTGGCACCCATCTGAAACGCATATAATTCCAGAGGCGAGATGAATGCCGGCGATAGGGCGGGAAGGGGGAATACGGCAAGATAATTACGGGTGATACTCGTGATTGTGAACGCGGCAGTGTGAAAAGGTGGGCCGAAAGATAAAACACTCATCAGAGAAGCAGCGAGAGTGCTGGATAAACAAACGCAGGGAGAGATGGAACAAGAGAGGGAAGGAGGTAGAGATAGAGGAGGAGAATGGCAAGGTTAAAGGCAGAGAGATTAAGGTTACGCCTTGCATATAGGGAAGGGATTCAGATAGTATTAAAAACAGCCGGGGTGAGAGGAACGTGTCGTGGCGCGTCTACTAAATCAAGCGGGGTCAACGCGCTTGTATCATATGCACAATCTTCAAGCCGTGACACTCCAGAGCAGCCAAGTCTGGATTTTAATTCATACTCTCTCCTCCGATGGAATCGTTTTATTGCGCACATTCAAAGTGATGATGCAGCAGAAGGTTTCATTTTCACGTCTCGACAAAATTAGATATTTACATATTATTGGCGGGAAGAGGATTCATCTGAAAAGATAACAACAGGCCATCCGTGAACAGAGAAGTGGTGGTGGTGGTGGGGGGGGAGGGACCTCCACATTCTCTGCAACAGTTTGATTTCCTCTGTACTTTTGGTGGGGAGCTGTCGAGGTAGCGCTGCACATTTGTTCACGGCGAAAAGGCTGCAGGAGATAAGAGTGTGTCAGACTCCCTGGCCTTGTTTGATACGTGGCTGTTGAGGTGGCGAGACTGCGTCCGTGTCCACTGGTACAGGTGTACATGTATGTGGCCCCAGCACCTGCAGCGATTTTTATCATCCACTGCTTTCGGTCCTTCATTCTCTCCCTCTCTGTCGCACTCTTACTCTCTCAGAGGCAGGCGATAAGAGACACAGATAGGGCTTTATGGCATGAATGATAAGGAGTCACCACTCATGCGTCCCATCAGGGGCAGAAAAAAACCAGCGAAACCCAAATGAAGGCAGCCTTATCACGGACATCTGACACTTAATGCAACTCCATTTTCAAGTAATGTGCTTCGTCGTAGCCCTAATGGATTTGAGATTTCAAGGCTTTTGAGTTTATTGATTCATTTCGTACACTTTGTCCTCTGAAGGATATTGCCGGCCGGCCTGAAATGTGTGCAGATGCAGCCGATACGGATATTATGAATGCTTTGCTTGTTTTTGAATGTGACAAGAATAGACTTCTCAGAAAAAGAAATCTGCATCAAGATTAGGCTTCTTCTTGACAGCTTTGGTGAGTTTGGATGTGTTCTTCAGATGTGTTTGCGTGCGTGTGTGTGACCTCTGGACAATTATCTGATCTGTCGGTCTTGTTGCGCAACTTTCTTTTTTCGAGATCCGCTGTTGGTTTCTCTCCTTTTGCAGACGAGTCACAGAAAAAACCCCCCACGAACACGAAGTAACTGGGTTCATTAGACCTTTCTAAATTAGATTGCGTACAATAACTAGCTAACGTGTTTCTGCAGCCTCTTCGACCACTCGTCTAAACAAAATGAAAGCTGAAACCGACGTCGTCTCCTTGGCTGTAACCGTTTCCATTTCTCAGTCGAGATCTTGTGAATGTATTTCTTCAGATAAAAAAGAAGGAATTTATCAAACTGTCTTTAAATAAATGCAGTTGTCACTGTCTTGTGGGCCCCGTGGTGGAAGCATGATGCAGAATTTATTAAAACTCGGCCCCCCTCTCTCATCCTTCCTCTGCAAATGCATTCATCTTTGTGACGTCGGAATATGAGTGAGATCCCAATCACGACTCAAGGTGCTTTATTGAGCTGTTTTAGCTGTTTTTAGGTGAGTGTGTGTGACTACAATCAGGTGGGCTTTCAGAAATAAGTAATGGCATCTCCAGGAGATACTTCGCAGCCATTTCATATCTGAAATATACAGGTTATAAATCATTTTTGCTGCTTTTAAATGTTTGATTTCTTCTTCACACATTGACCTTACAAAAAAAAGGGGATGATGGGAGGTGTGAGATTGTGCTGTTATTAAAGGAATGTGACACCAGAGTGATGAAAACACATTACAAATGTATCCGAACACTTGAGAGCCAGAGAAACAGAATCTCGAAGAGTTGAAGAAAAAGGAAAGAAAGTGCTGGAGGTTAAACTTGTGTGCAACTTTTTTTGATGTTACAAGCTTGAGGTTTTTCAAGCATGATCCAAAAGCACCATTACAGACCACCAATGTCTTCCTTAAGTGCTTGGCGATGCGTGCGTCCTGTTGGCCTACCTGTGTATTTATGTTTGTGCACTCCTCAGGCTCACTGTGTTTGTATATCGTGCACCAGCTCAGTTTAAACCACTCCGTCGGCTTTTTGCGAGTGGAAAACTCAGACACAGATGTGCGCAGCTACATGCAAAGGAGACTCAAACCCATCCAGACATTATCTCCCTCTGATCCGAGCCTTGAATGGTTGGATAAACAAGTCCCTTTTCCGAATTGTGTTTGGAGAGGGAATTGTGCCCGCCGTGCTGCCGCTGGGTCCATGGCTGGAGCTAAGAGAGTCCACTTTGTGCAACACACCAGGCGGATATGAAGAGCAGATGTCCTGTCTGCAGCATCCAGCTCCAGACTTAAAGCTGCACACACGTCACTGAAGATGACTGGCTGGAAAGTGGAGCCCCAAAAGCCTCCTAGAGTTTTTTTGCACGTCTATTTTTGGGAGGTGGTTGGCGGTTTTAGGGGAGAGCTTATTTGTTGCAGGCCCTGGTTGCTGCAGCCAGGAGTGATTCACAGTGCTCACGGAGCCCCTAGTGGACACTCAGGAAAACATACTTTATGGTTTTTCAGTGTAAAGACATTGTGATAGCATCGGAAGGTCAGCCAAGTTTGCTGAAGATTGGTTTTTCCGATTACAGCGGTGACTTTTTCTTAGAAATACCAGCTTTACTCGCTTTTTTTTTTTTTCCACTGTGAAAGTTTGTGCTTTAGTTTCACAGTTAGGACTCAACTTTGAAAAAATGACAGAAATGAAACAGAATTACTCTCAACCCAGTTAAGAATCTCTTACACTTTTATAATTACGAGAGACACCATCTTTTCTCTGTGCTTAATTAGAAAGGTTTTCTGTACATTTGTTTCCTTTTGTTTCACAGGACTGTCACCAATCCCCTCAGAGACACTAAAGCTCCAACTCCTTCCATCCCTCCATCCCTCCATCCCTCCCTCCCGCTACTCATTTAAACTTTTTTTCTTTTTTGAATAATGCTGATTTTATCTCAGTCATAATTGCGGTATAATTATGGGAGGTAATTCTCCCATGGTGCGTGGCCAGGTCCGCTGTCATAGCGTGAGCAGAATCTGCTTGGAGGTTAAACTCCTGATTTGAAATGGAGAGGCAGAACGATGAGGAGGATAGGACAATACCACAGCACGAACACTCAGTTAATGGGGTGCACAAGTGTGTCTGACCTTCAATGCTTGGCCCTTTCATTTGTGTGCGCAAAAACAAGCTTCCACAAAAAAGAAATGGTAAAAAAAACGCAGGAATAAGAGTTTACGTCCATGAAGCAGCCGTGTGAGGCTGTACTCAAGCTAAATGCTAACACCAGCATGCTAACACCATACAAAGACAAAGTTAACCACGTTCTCCTCGTTAGTCCATCCTCTGGATGGACAATCTGAACAAAAGTCCATTTATTCCAATAGTTGTTGAGATATTTCCAAACCTGCAGCGACAAGTTCAAACAGAAACAACAGAAACAACACGCGACCCGATCGGCTGCGGTGGCCAGACGTGTAACCGGCGATACAGAGCTGAACGACGTCGCCATGAGGGAGAACAAAGACGTGTTACGAGCATGTGTTGCACTATTCAGCTAGCAAAGTCTAAATACATAGCTGGAAGTGTCTATTGTATTGCAGGAGTTCTTAAATATTTCCATGATAAGTACAATTCTACATACTACATGAGGAGATGATGAGTTGTTCTTTGTCAGTTCTTTTAATGACACTATTTCTCAGGACCCTCGCGGACCCTTGGGTGCCCCAAACCCACAGTCCCTGTGGTTGAGGAGCACTTGCTGAAACATGTGGTTGTTGCTTCAGTTGCACTCGTGTGTGAGAGGCAGCAGTTACACAGCACGTTATTGTCATGGTGGCCAGGTGTTCTTCACATGGAGCAGGGGGGGGGGGGGGGGGGGGTGAAGGGATGACCACGGAGCCAGCACCGAATGGCGCAAAGGAGACGGAGGGTAAAACCACACCCAGCAGCTCACACACACACACACACACACACACTCACAGGCTCTGCAACCTCGTCTACTCCGTCCAGAGAGGTCGGAAAAGTGTTGCAACCGACTCTTGAGAGTGTGTGTGTGTGTGTGTGTGTGTGTGTGTGTGTGTGTGCTTTTTCCTGCAGGCAGCGTGTTTTTCTCAAAGAAGCTTTCTGTCAATGAAGCGCTTGAATTTTTCTTTGTATTGTTGACTTTTTAGATTCTTAGAGAAGCGTTTGAACTCTGACATATTGTTTTGATACTCAGATGTGCCTCCAGGACGGAAGATTATTCATTTGGAAAGATCGGGGTGCGAAATCGTATTCTCTGAACTCTCCAGCGTTGTCCTCTCAGTATGACTCTGAGCTTGAACTGTTGGCTCGAACGCTTTGCGCAGGTGGTGTGTGTGTCGGTGTGTGTGAAGCAGAGAGGTTGTCGTAGAGAAGGTAGCAGAGGAAGCGGAAAAGCTTTGAGGTACAGGTGAGTATTCCCCCTCGTGTGTTCTCCAGCTTTGTTCTAAGAAGCTTGCTGTGATACCACATCGGCCGCGTGTGACGAGTTATTTTGTTTAGCTCGCTGCTAAACCACACTCTTTAATCACGTACCCGCTGTGGGTGAGCTGACACCTCTGCAACAAGTCTTGGGGGAGAGAAGTATCATGCTTTGTCAGTTAACCAGCTGATTCTGTAGCCATCTTGCTCACTGCCCACATTTAGTTGTGCCCTTTAATAAACATTAAAGGTGTTCTTAGAAGATCTCCATCGTACTTCACTCGCTAGATGTATATGAATGAGTTGGAAAGAATCAGATTTGGAGGCCAGAAGTGTTCAAACAGTTGGGTCGTGTTCAACACTTCTCTGTAACCTACTTTGTAAATGAACTCTCCCCCCCCGTCCCTCCCGTCTCCGCGCTGGGTTTCTCCTTCAGAATGACTCTAACTGGACGCCTGCAGAGTTGCACAGACATCTTTCTGCGTCACGTAATTAGAAATGCAAAGGTAAGCCTCGGGTCGTTAATAATTCAGTATGATAAAGAGAAAGTAACGGCGGGCTTTTGTTTCATAATGCATCTCTGGAGCAAACTTTAAATTGGGAAAATTAGAGGAATAAATACGAGTCTGTTGTTTTTGTGCGTTTTGAAAATCCCAGCCTGAAGCCGCAGCTAAATCCTCAGGAGTGTCTCTGGCTCTTGCGAAGGTCGATAGCGGTCTAAGTTTCCCTGCACGCTGCTCAAAAACGTACAAGCTGTTGTGACTTTTGATCCCATGTGTTGAAGATACAGTAGACACTCTTTCCTCTCGCTGAAGTGGTATTACAAAGGCCAGGTGTTGGCTGGAAAGGAAACGTCTGAGGGCAGGAAATCCCTGTTGACCTACTTTTAGCAGAGAGAGAAAGTGATGAAGAACATAGAGGGGGAAGAGGAAGTCGCTGTCATTCATGTTACGCTTAGTTATTGAAGGAAAGTATCCTTTATGGCTTTAAATGGCTATTATTGAAGAGAGCATGACGGAGGCCACCTTTAACGGAGTTAGCCTTTAAAGCGTCATGTTGCATTTCTGCAGTCTGAACACACAAATCACTCACGTGCTATAAAAACACTTTATTTCATTGACAACTTTTACTGTCACTCAACTCACTGCTGGATATAAATCTTTACAATAATAGAATAAAAGTTAACTACATAAAAGAAAGCTAGAAAAGTGACTCATTGGACAAAAATAATTATGTATAAATAATGATATATATATATATATATATATAATAAAAATGTGCTAAATGCGATTATTTTAAAACAAAATATTTTACAGTATTTATATTTCATGCATTTTTACTATCAAGCATTTACAAAATAGAAAGTGTGTAAAAACGTCTTTAATTATTATTATTTAATTACCTAAATAACCTTAACCAGGTTCCCCCACCAATTTAAAATGTGCATTTATTCCTGTAAGATCTGATAGTAATTAAAATCCTACTTCCTTTCTCTCTCTTTCTCTCTCCCTCCTCCACACATTTTCTATAATTCTAAACGTCGAGTGTAAGAACTCGTGTGTGGACTGAAAAGAAACAAAAAATGTTTTGTGCCACTTACAAACAAAACAAAAAACGCTGCTGATGAAGCAGAGCGAGCGTCGTACGCGGCACAATCGATACGGGAGATTAGACTGTCACTCATGCACAGAGGCCTTTGAAGTCTTCACTATAAGTCCGCCTCCATGCTGTTGTTCTGGGTCACAGGGCTCAGGATATACAGTCATAGACCAACATGATCATAATGCAAAACCCCAAATCTGACCTGCGTGTGTCGTGCATGCAGAGTCTTTAAAGGGTTAACCTTCTGCTCTGTGTTATTGTGTATATTTCACATGTTGCTTTTATTCTTAAAACTTAGATTTATTGTTACATGATATTTTTACAGTTGTATTATTATTTTTCAGAAAGTATTTAGCAAACTATTTCTAATTTTTTAAACCGTTCCTCATTTGTATATTCATCCTTAACTAGTATATTAATATTAACTCATTCTTGTGTGGCTTTTTATTACTAGTTGCTGCCGTCGTAGTGAAATAACAATATTTCCTCTTGGGGATTATTAAAGTTTCACATTCTTGTTCGTTTTATGACTATAATTTGCTGTCATGCAAATAAACCCACATATTACACTTGTGTGTTAAGTTTATTTTAAACAATTAAAGATAACAGGTTGTCACGTGTGTGTAAGCCCACTTTATTTATTTATTTATTTTTATAAATATATATATTTATTTTATTCTCAAGGTTTTCACTTGACACCAGCGCGACACATACAGTACTGTTCTCACTGCTACACAAATTAAAACACACACACACACACACACACACACACACACACACACACACCACACACAGCCTGTCAGTCAGCTGAGGGGAGACTAAAGACCGTAGATGTGTATCGGACATTTCAGCAGTCAAGCATTACGTCTGACCTGGTCGGTGAATGCCCCCTCCCTCCTCCTTTATCCCTCCACCACCTCAGTACCCATCTATCCCCTCTTTATACCCCCCCACCACCACCACCACCACCTCCACCTCCCTCCAAATCCTCACCCCAAATTCGTTATCTGGCTGTTCGGGGATGCTCGGCTCCTCCCCGGCCTCTTTGTGCTCCACGGTCGAAAGACTGGAACTTGAGAAAGTCCACGTTTGTGTCTCTGAGAAGCTCTTGTCTCGCCCTGAATGGACTTTAAAACCCACCTTCACCACATGAAAAACAGCCCCCCCCACACACACACACACACACACACACACACACACACACACACAGAGTGTACACTACCAGTGGCAGGAGTAGTTGGTCGTTTCACATTCGTCGTGTGGAAATGTTACATTTAAATGTGATATTATCTTGAGCGGCTTCGCCTGTGCTGCTTCTTCTCCGCAGCAGCTTCTTACACTACGTGTTGTGTCGATGCAAAGATGTGCAACTTGTGTTCTGTTTGGGTTATAAGGTGTAACTTTGTCCACTGGTTGGGTTAATAAATGTACAATAAATGATATTTCATTCAGGTAGATTGTATCCTGGCTTCACAGAGTGAGTGAGAACTGTGGAAATAGTTGTTCCTATAAATAAAATGAGAAAGCAACTAAAAGTGTTTTCTTATTTAAATGTCTTTGTATATTTTGATCGCGTCACCTTTCTGTACGTTCACCTCCCTCTAAACGCTCCGTATTATAATCCTCACAGACGCTTCTCTCTGTTCTCCTGCCAACACGTGTGCACATGTGGTCGTAAAGTATGGTAGGTGGTTTTCTAACAATTTATTGGTTATTGACAGAGAGAGAGACGGAGAGCGAGAGTGTGTGAGAAGGCTCGGTAAGTGGAAAATGATGAGGAGATAAGAGATGGGTCTGAGGAGGGGCGTCGATGGGGGAGATAACAGTTTGCGGTCTGACGTGACTTCACACGGGAAAGGCCTCGATTCTGCACAATAAAAACTAGTTGCAGTCGAAACAAGCAAACGAGAGTCAAGTCCTTCTGTGAGGGTGTGCAGATTCACATTCCCCCCCCCCTGCATACGTCTTCTCTTATGTGCCGCACACGCAGGACTGCATTCCTCAGCCCGAGATAATTAAGGGTGAAACCCCCTTGTCATTGCAGGGGGGGGGGGGGGGGGGGGGGAAGCTCTTTAGGTACCAATTCACCCTGATGAATAAAACCCTAATTAATCCACTTAATCTGCTGCGTGAGATTATTCCCGTTTTCACAACCGTGCACTGTACGCCGCCCGTCCTGAATAATAAAAAGGTCCAGGAGAAAATGGTCTTGATCTCTCCATTATTTTGCCCTCAGTTTTACCGCCAGTGCTGTTGAACGGGCGCCATAAAGAAGGCAGCATGAAAGGGCCAAAGAGCAACAGTGCTTGTCTTAGAAGACCTTGCGGCGGCATTGTGCTGCCCTCCATCGTATGTCTGCAGACATGTTTCATAGTAGCTGTAAATATGACACGCTGCGGTTATATGAGCTTCCTTTGATTTAGAGCGAGGATACACCGACGGCTTCATTTAAGTTATTATTACCACGAGGAAAATCTATTTTACTGCAGCAGGAGGAAGCTTTCTTTCTCCTGCTTTGCTGCTAAAGATGGAGTTTGTTGCAGAAGTGCAAAGAATCGTTTTTCTGTTTCTGCCGTTCAAACAACTTCTTCTTGGTTTTACTCAGATGACAAGTTTTTGCTTTACAGGAGGAAATTATGCAGAAACAATACTAGGCACACTACTGCTAAATCACATTCTAAGTATGAAACCGTGATGCACAATGTGACGAGTTCCAGTCATTTTTACAGCAGTGGAGAATTCATAGAAAACATGTGAAGTGCGTCCACCCCCGCACTCTGATGCTTAGTCACAGAAGACTGACATGTATATTGACAGATACTGTAGAAAGTGAGAAGCGACTAGTGTCTGTCTCTCTCTCTCTCTGTGTGTGTGTGTGTGTGTGTGTGTGAGTTCGGGTGTTTTCAGAGTGTTTTAGGTTACAGTCGGCCAAGCTCATGGTTGCCTCCAAGTAGCCCAGATCACTTGCCTTGTCATCAGGCACCATTATATGTCTCCCTCTCAGGCTCCTTAAAGTCTGTTCCTACACACACACACACACACACACACACACACACACACTGTTTACTGGGTAACTTCCACAAAGGGCAAAGCACCAGGCTGCGTCTGAGGCTTACCGTTTATTTTGCATTCAATTTGGATTCTTTTTTTGTGTTAACGTCCAGCGAGCAGCTTACGACTTTCTCACCGGATCGCGTTAAGCGTGTTTATCGATACAGTTTTGCTCGTGACTTATTAAAAAAGGATGGCTTCGGCGATATGGCTCTGACTGAGCTTAATCACTCAGTATAATCCACAGTGGATCAAATATTCAGCAGCGCTCATACAGGGGCCGTCCTTGTTAAGACTTTATCACCCCATATCCGGGAAATCGATATTCACACCACATCTGATAAGCAAATATGTATGAAAATGAGAGATGTCGGCAGTTTGAGATACAGCGTGCAGCACTAAACACAAGCTGATAATCAGAAGTTAAACAAAGGGTGAAAGATTTGAAACTATATTCCTTCACTTTGACACATCTCAATTATAGAGAAAATCCAAACGTTTAAAATGCCACGACATGACGGTGTGTGTGTGTGTGTGTGTGTGTGTGTGCTTTACAGTATCTATTAATATTGAGTGTAGACGTGCGTGGCAGCAGAACGCTGGATGTTATCAGCACGCTGTAAACATATTTTGTGTGTTTTGCCTTCGCTGCGGCGGCGATAAAGAGATGGGCGACCGTCCAGCGGTGGCAGAGAGGCTCTCTCAGGTTACCAGGCTGTCCCTCTCCTGCAAACTTAACACCATTTTTCACAATACTCTCATTTTTCTGAATGGGCTCCAATCCTGCAGCTTGTATCGAACAGTAAATCTCACCCGGTAAAACTGCTGCTGTTGAATAGATGTTGATGTGACAGCGTGCAGATAAACACATGTGCTTTCAAAATAAAAGCTGAGGAGTTGTGTACGAGGTGGTTTGACAAATCGGGCCGTATTTCTTCCTGTTATCAATATTAAAACTGTGTTTACGGTCCTGGAGACCCGGGGGCCTCTGATACAGCTCAAACTTTCTCACCTCGACACTAAATCACCTTTTTCCCATTTTTATGAGAGTTGCTTATAAACACTATGTTGCACCGATAATGTGCTTTAGAAGTTACAGGAAATGAAACTTTACTTTACTGTCACATGTTAGTGCTGATCATATTTAAATAAACCTTGTTGCTGTGTTACTTATTAGTTTCTTATACAGTCAGTGTAGTGTTTTAGTAACGTTTGTACTTTTTAAACTCCATGTTAGTCGCAGTTTGTGTTTAATGAAACTAGGTGAAGCACAATACATTTTCATATACTTTAAAGAATATCTGTAAAAAATCATTTCACAGCACGACGATAACAAATCCAAAATAGGGAAAGAAAATATAAAAATGCTGTTGTTGCAATTTTATAAGATGTTCTCTGAGGCACAAACGTAAGTAACTACATACTGTACATTTCATATATATATATATATATATATATTATATATATATATATATATATATATATATATTGTTCATGCATAGCCTATATTTCCTCACTTGGTGTAAAAACAATGATTTCCTCTCATTGTATTCGTTTGTTTAACATATTTCCAGATTCCAAAGATCTCCACACACAGTCTGTGAGACTCCAGAGTGTTAAAGCTGGAATAAACTCACAAGTGTAACCTCACAGAATATGATATTGATATTTGAAACTAAATTAAATCAATCCGTTATTAGTACTAATCCACCTGTTTGTGTTCGCTGGAGCTGCTGTTGCAGTGAAACTGTCTGCACTGCAGTCGGTTTCTGTCCCTGAGCTCAAAGCTGCAGAGACGACCGGCTCAAACACTGCAGAGGAGACTCTGGGGTCATGCCAAGATGATCTCTCTCTCTCTCCCTCCCTCTCTCTCTCTCTCTCTGTCCGTTTCTTCTCCTCTGCACGTCTCGCCAGCTCCCACAGCTTACCTAAACCACATGAAGAGCCTTAGAGAGGGTGACCTTATATGGCAGCCTTCAGAGACATTCAAGGACGTGCACACTCAGAGATAAAGCTCTCTTCTTTTTTATTTTTTACTCTCGCTTTATCTAATCTTTGAAATCAGATGTTTTGCTCCTTATTTTATGTTCTGTTCTTCAGCTGTTAATGAGACAAAGTGTGTGAGAACGGGGAGATGGTATCAGACCACTGGGGCATTTTATTGTTGCCGTTGACAAGAAAAAGTCCAAGTACGCGAGCCGTGTGACAGGATAAATGTCTTCACTCGCTGCACTGCGGTTACTTTGGTCAGTCAGTAAACTCAACATTCAGCTCTTTTTTTCTCCCTCCCACAATCAGACAAAGTGAGCAACATGTCTTTTATGTTTTTATGCATGAATCATCAAACCGGATTCGTAAAATTAATGAATAGCAAATAAGGGATTTCCCAGTATTTCTACAAAAACATATGACAGAAAGGTTTGAATGAATAATGTGCAACAGTGACGCAGTTACACACATATCACAGCATCACCGGTCGACAGCAGGAGTGTGAGGAGAGTGTAAAAGTGTGTGTGTGTGTGTGTGTGTGTGTAGCGGCACATTTCTTATCACCGGTGCAGATTAAGCCGCTGCCTTCGATAAGTTCCGACGACAAACAGGAGGATGGCGCAGCACGGGGCCCAGATGGGCGATTAGAAGGCCTCCGTGGCACAAGGGGGGGGTCGAGAGCGACGACCCCTGTTTGTACGATAACTAACCCGTTCAGTCGCAGGCCGCCATTATCGCTCCAGAGGTTTGACATCTACACTAAGTTGACATGTCTCGGGCCATATCTGGTGAAGTCTGATCACATCGTGGACTGCATGAAGACGCTCAGCACCTGTTGCACCACGAGCAGCGGTTCTTATCGTCTGCCTGCTTCTTCTTCTCACTTAAAGTCCAATCAGGCAAATTAAAGGTGTAATCTGTGTATGTATTGCTCAGGTGCACATTCTAAAATAAGAGTAAGAAGGTTTTATGTGTGTTAGCTGACCCTCATTCAAAATGTTGCTTTTGTTTCTTTTAAAAGACGATTTAATTAATTTGGGATTTGACACTTAATTCCATTTTTGTCCTTTAATTTAGGTCGTTGTGTTGCTCTTTTTTCATATGTAATTTGTACTTTAAAATGTTGTAATTAATAATTGTACTGAGTGTCTTTTTAAAAAGAGATTAGAGCCACCTGAAAGCACTATTTAAATGTGATGCCCACACTCCATGAGACACACTTTGTGTTTTCAGCTACCTGGAAATTAATTTAACACTAATTTGAGACCTGAAATAAAAAGAATCCAAGCTTTCAAAATCTGCTTATTTCTGAACGGAAAAATGAGCGGGAGGAGAAGAAACGACACCACGAAATTAAATGTTAAAAATGACACGTGTGTTTAGTAAAGCAGATGTGCCGTGCTGGCTCGTATATAAAACATGCCGTTGTAAAGTGAAATAAGACTAAATACATTTAGAATATTGTACTTTTAATAGCTATTAATATAAATCTAATAAACCTTAAAGACATGATCTGAATTTCTGCATGAATTAAAGGTTTTTAAGGGCAGAAATAATATTAAATAGATTTAATTTCATTGTGAAAAACAGAGTATATTTGTATTGATATTTTAAGGACAGATGCACCTTTGCTTCAGCAGTTTCTCGTCTAACTGCAGTTTGAAGTATCTGAGAAATGACTTGAACAATAATTCATTATTTTTACAGGAGCAGATGATTGTAATTACCATTCATTAGTGCCATCTAGTGCCCAATACCCCAATTCTGGGCCTTTCCCTGAACTAGTACATCCATGCCTCCTTTACATATGTACACATCTCATCCTCTCAAAAAGGATATCTTCCCTTGACACATTTCAAAAAATACTTTCACTCAGGTTACAGGGTGTCTTCGTTTACCGATCGCATTCATTTCCCTCTCTCTTCCTGACCCTTTGATGGTGATAGTGAACGCATATTGTGTGATAGAGAGAGCATATCTTAATTGGCTGATGTGTTATCAGCCCTGTTTGATAAGTGCCTTTGTCTTGTCTATCGTCAGATAGCCGGTGCTGATGGAAGGGAGGGCGTTATTGGGGATCACGTCATCCCGAGACTTGTTCACAATTTATCCCGGCGGTGGAACATCGAGTAAAGATCACTGCGTGGGCAAACGCTGCCGACACTGGCAGCTGTACCTTGCGTAGTGATAGCCATCTTCTCTGAGGACCAAGACGCAGCACTCTTAGGTTAGGGTGTTAAGAGATAGAAGCTACAGACAGATTAAAACAAGCTGCTTTCACATCCGTGTTTTTGATGTCAATGGAAGCTAAGGTGCAGAACACAACACGTCTTTACGGCGGTCTAAAGGTGAGAATCAGCATTAAAGCATTTGCTTCCTGGTGCAGTAATTCACAGTTATAATGAGAACAAGTAAAAGAAAAGTCCCCTGGGTAGCAGTACCCCTTTAATGCCCCTTCTTGTTGCACCTTTAAATGTTTTAAATGTTTGATTATATAACTCAAATGACAAAAATGTGTTTGTCCGGGGGTAGATGACATACTGAAATGTAGGTAGTTGTGTTGCCCTTTTTTCATTAGGTTGCTTGTTGTAATTATCAATTGTACTGAGTGTCTTTTAAAAAGAGATTAGCGCCACCTGAAACCACTATTTAAATGTGATGCCCACACTCGATGAGACACACAACTTGAATTTTGTATCTACAAACGTCGAGGTTTTCAGATACCTGGAATTTAATCTAACACTCATTTGAGACCTCAAATTAAAAAATCCAAACTTGCAAAATCTTCTTATTTCTGAAACTAAAAATGAGCGGGTGGGAGGAGAAAAAACAACACCACAAAATGACACGTTAAAGAAGCTTCCTGGTGCTGTGGTTCACAGTTATAATGAGAAGAAGTAAAAGAAAAGTCCCCCTTTAACCTCTTACCGTGTGGGGGCGAATTTGCCCCTTCTTGTTGCACCTTCACATGTTTGATTATATAACTCAAATGACAAAAGCGTGTTTGTCCGGGGGTAGATGGCATACAGCACAACTCTTCTTTGAATGTACTTATTTAAGTTTTGCAAAAGCATCTACCAAATTAATGTGAAGTAATGTAAAAATATATATATTTGGTGTCAAAGATCTGTAGATCTTTCTTGCTAAATGAACTTCTTCTGTACAATTCTTTTCAAGTTTTTCTTATTTGCGGTCCTTTTCCAACTGATTAATTTTGCATAAAGACAAAGCTACACTTTGGGACTTTCTGTATTTCTATTTCCAAGTGTGCACGGTAACTCCTTAAGAGCAGCAGAGAGGAGGGAGGCAGCCGAGTGTCGCACAGGCTCCTTCCTTTTTCACCTTTTGAAATGGAAACATGTAGGTGAGAAGTGAAACATCACTTTCAAGTTCTCAGTGAAAACAAAGTGGTGCCAGTCATTTGGATCGGACTTGTTGTCTTCCTGTGACAGCCTGGTAGTTCCATCACTATTCATGTGGCTGAAACAGGAAACACAGTCACCCTCTCACTGTTGCTCAACAGCAGCTTCATGAGGACAAATTCATGTAGTCACCTCAACATTTTATAACATGCACACAACTAAAGATTACAAAACACTAACATTCGGTTTTCTTTTTAGAGTAAATTAAATTAAAATAACTCCTTTACCTACAGTGCAATGACTTGCATCGTGCAAGTCAGTTCAAGTGTGTTTAATGCTAAACGAATGGAAGCCAGAGGAAGACATCGAGAGGTCGGGTTATGCAAAAATATGAAACATGCTGCAAACTTGTGGTTACAGTGGTGAAAAGTAACTAAGTACTGTAGTTAAGTACAATTTTGAGGTACTTTTACGATACTTAAATATCTTTTTACCCCACTACATTTATAGTTACTTGTTACTTGTTACTTTTAAGATTTTACACTTAAAGAACAAATTATAAACTTATAAAACACGACACATTGTAGAATATCAAGCCAGTGGTACGCAGCCGTAAGTACGTGGGAGTTGCCCTTGGATCGTATTGACCAGTGTACTATATCCCCATAAATAGGTACCCGCACAGAAGAAGAGCAGATTGGTTAAATCACCCCTGCTCCACCCGGGGGGGGGGGGGGGAGACTTCGGGCTCCCACCGCCTCTCCCTCCCTGCCCGGCTCTCCCAGAGGAGCAGCCATGGCGATGGTGATTATGTCACCACTTAGTGAACTAACTGACACTGATGGGTTTGAAATGCACTCTGCGTCCCAGCGGGCCCCTGCCCCCCCCTCAGCCCCCCTCGTCCCCGGGTCTGTCAGGCCCCTCTGTGCTGGGTGTTGGGTTACCCCGGAGTGACGGCAAGGCCAAGTTCAACAGCACAGCCAGCCAGCAGCTCTCTGAAGAGCCTGTTTGCCTGTTTGAAAAGCAGGGAGGTGGGGTGGAGTATGGAGGCTCTTCTGACTCACTTCTGGACCCCTTCTGGTGCTCTCCCAATCCCCCCCCCCCCTTCCGTGACCTCGTCTTCTCTTCTTCCTCTTCCTATAAACCCTCCTTACCAGAGTTGGTCTCAAAAAACTACCATGAATTATTGCTAATTTCAACATCACTGTTGAACGGTGGAGCGCGGATCATAAAAGGACCATAAAAAGTTAGAGTGGATCCGAAAACCACGGCGCGGATACACAAACTATGTTTCACTTTTACTTTCGTTAGTATCATGCGGTGTCGGAATAATTGTAAAAACGAGTTCCCGACCGCTAGCAACATATTTAAATAATAATAATAATAATAAGCTTTATTTGTATAGCACCTTTCATACAAGAATTGCAGCCCAAAGTGCTTCACAGCAAAAACATAAAAAATTGTACAAAGTTAGACAGAATAAGAACATTTACAGTACAATAATCACAGTGATGATGTAAATGAGTGTGAAATAGAAAACCACATTCATGACACCATTCTTGTAAATGTTTTAAACTATCAGAGCCATATTTTGAAAGCATGAGTTCAACAATGGGCCCCTGTGGACTTTCAACTGCTTTACTCCCTTTGCTACACGTTCACTTTTCCACTAATGGTGTAAAGAACATGCAGCGTTTACAGCGTCAACCTCTTTATTGACCTTTCAACGGTTAAAACACAGACGTCTCTGCGAGTTCAGATTCTTTAGCTTTTATGAAATCTATCGGTCAATGCCAGTCCTCTCTAATATATTCTTTAATCTTTCACTTTTCCACTAATTGTGTAAGGAACATGCAAACATATTTATCAGAGAAACTTCCTCTCTTCCCATGGTAACACAGTCTATTTGATCTCAGGTTTTTCAAAAATACACACTCTTTCACCTTCACACATTCAATGTTAAATAGCAGAATTAAAATAGTATAAAATAGCATTGGAAATAGAAACAATGAAGATTACAGAATGAAAGGATTTAAATGAGTTTAAAGAGTAGCAGCATTAAAGATTGTATACAATATCACCATTAAAAGGCTAAAGTAAAGAGATATAAAATATCACCATTAAAAGGCTAAAGTAAAGAGATATAAAATATCACTATTAAAAGGCTAAAGTGAAGAGATATAAAATATCACTATTAAAAGGCTAAAGTAAAGAGATATAAAATATCACCATTAAAAGGCTAAAGTAAAGAGATATAAAATATCACTATTAAAAGACTAAAGTAAAGAGATATAAAATATCACCATTAAAAGGCTAAAGTAAAGAGATATAAAATATCACCATTAAAAGACTAAAGTAAAGAGATATAAAATATCACCATTAAAAGGCTAAAGTAAAGAGATATAAAATATCACCATTAAAAGGCTAAAGTAAAGAAATATAAAATATCACTATTAAAAGGCTAAAGTAAAGAGATATAAAATATCACTATTAAAAGGCTAAAGTAAAGAGATATAAAATATCACCATTAAAAGGCTAAAGTAAAGAGATATAAAATATCACTATTAAAAGGCTAAAGTAAAGAGATATAAAATATCACCATTAAAAGGCTAAAGTAAAGAGATATAAAATATCACCATTAAAAGGCTAAAGTAAAGAGATATAAAATATCACTATTAAAAGGCTAAAGTAAAGAGATATAAAATATCACTATTAAAAGGCTAAAGTAAAGAGATATAAAATATCACCATTAAAAGGCTAAAGTAAAGAGATATAAAATATCACTATTAAAAGGCTAAAGTAAAGAGATATAAAATATCACCATTAAAAGGCTAAAGTAAAGAGATATAAAATATCACTATTAAAAGGCTAAAGTAAAGAGATATAAAATATCACTATTAAAAGGCTAAAGTAAAGAGATATTTTTTTACTTTTGAAGATATTGTGTGAGCTTGCCTCCCTAATGTCTGCAGGTAAAGAGTTTCATAGCTTTGGTGCATAATTGCTAAATGTTTCTGATGTTTCTGGGAACATTTAATAAACCAGTAGTGGATGATCGTAATGTTCTTGGGGGCACATAGTTCATTAGAGAGTTGGCAGTGTAACTTGGTGCGGTTCCGTTTAGGGCTTTGTATACAAGAAGGAGGACCTTAAAATCAATTCTAAAAGTTACTGGAAGCCAGTTAAAACTGGACTGATGTGGTCTCTCTTTTTGGTTCTAGTCAGTAGTCTACTCTAAATGCTTTGAGTAATAAAAGAAGAACGACTTCTCAACTCATCAATAGAAACATTGCCGTGTTAATGCTAGCTAACTTGAATGTGAAATGTTGCTTAGCTAGTAGGAGAGAACCAATGTTGTTGGAAATGTGATTTTTGGTGTTGAATCGCTTTGGGAAATTCTTCACACTCATTTTTGTAAACCAACATGAATTAAAGTTCCACTGTACAAAGAGATAATCGTTATACGCTCGGACATAAAGACTTCTCTTTAACTAACATGTAGTGTTTTGATCGTGGACTATGAATGATATTATATTTCATCACTATGCATCACTGTACTCATTACAGGAACACGTCATACGACAATGTGTTTTACTCATTTCCTCTCCTACCCCCGCCTACTTTCCTCTGTTCTCCTCTTTGGTTTTTTAACTTGGTTTAATAAGTCGGTCGTACAGTACGGCCGATACAGACACCAACAAGGAGACATTTCTTAAATGTCATCTGAACAACATATCTGGGGGCAAAGGCAAATGTCATCTTTCTACTTAAACCCTGATTCATAAGTCTTACTCACCATTTCCCCAACGAAGTTCAACATACTGGAAATGTACATATTGTAGATTGACGTGATTCATTATAGATCAAGCGATGGCTCTCCTGTATATTATATTATTGAGCATGCAGATGCATTATTTAGAAAAATGCAATGTTTTTAAAGTAAGATTATAGGCATTAAAATGCATTTATTAGCCCTCTAAGACTACATTTAATGCAGACCAGGCATCTCATAATATGAAATGTTACACTGTTTATAATCTCTTAACCGGAGCACATGAAAGTTACTTCACTTAACGCACTTCTGTTGATTTTTTTCCAATAGATAGCTTGTCATTAACATTTAGAAAATGCTTATCCTCACAGTTACAAACATGATGTTGCATCAGCCACCACACAGGTATCAGGCCAAAGTTTTTCCCTTGTTGTCTCATTATGCGCACTATATACAACGCTCGTTGCAGCGAGTGTTAACCTAAAAGAGGCGACTTGGTTTTCTTGGTTTCATTCATTAACTGATTGTGTTTCTGATGCATTCAGGGACAAGTGACACAAAGTGGCTGCAGCTTCTGCTAATCACAGCACAGGGTGACGTGCGGCTAAATGGCGACGTCTCATGTTATTGTCAATTTCCATTAACTATTAGAATATGGTGACAGGCCAATTATGAAGTCAATCCACACCCTCCCCTCCTCTCTCTCCTCGTGTGTTGGTCGAGAGAGACATATGTGTTTAGTCTATTAAAAGAGACAGCCGGCATGCTTTGGGGAGGTGACCCTGGGGCTGGATGACAGCTTCAGTTACACTAACACATGAGCTCTCCCCGAACCCCCCCAATACACACACACACACACACACACAAACCTATCCAACGTCCAACTGAGCTCTACTTCTTCACCTCCAACCTCGAACCCCTAACCTCTCATATTGGCTGATCTGGCAAGGGAGCACCAGTATATGTGAGTGTGTGTGTGTGTGTGTGTGTGTGTGTGTGTGTGTGTGTGTGTGTGTGTGTATGTGTGTGTTACTTTCTCAGTTGGCTAAAGGGGAGCAGGAGAAGGGGCTAAATTGAAAATTAAACTACCGAGTAGCCGGTTATGTCGATGGCCACGTTGATAGGTGTCGATCGCTCAGGCGTCTTTGTCCTCAATCTGTTGCTGATTTAATTAAGTTTAGGAAATGATAGAATAACTGCATCCACCTGTGGCGGTTCACATTGTACTAATCTCTTCATTTAGATGGCTAACCCTCAGTCTGCAGATAGCTGCCTTCATACTGTGGCTGACCTCTCCCGCACACAACTCGCAGGGGAACACAAGGCGATGGAAAGCTCCCCGGATTGACACTCAGAACATTTTTTAAAAAGTTGCCTGCCATCTAAACAATTAGATTATGACGGCGTCGTGGAGAAATGTTTCCACAGCTTTGGAACTAAAATGACATTTGTAAAGCTAATAGCTGGTGCTAACAAACTGAAAAGTGGTGTTTATGTTGGTGTCTGAAATGGATGGAGCCAGTGGAGAGAGATCTGCTCTGTAACTCTCAATTCTGTTGCATCATCCATCAAGGGGAAACGTTCTCCTGCAAGGACAGACAGGGAAGCTTGAAGCAAGTTGTGGAGTTTTAGCCAAAATCAACAAGAGACACCGAGTCTGGGAGTTGAAGTGGAGGGTGTGATGTCACCTAAGGACCCCCCTCATGAAAAGCCTACTGCTATAGTGCCCTCAAGCAAGGCATTAACACCTCAAACTGCTCCACTTAAGCACCAGCTGCCAGTGGAGCTGTGTTGGGGGGTTCAAAGCTGGCTTGAAATGGCAGTAAGAACCAAATGAAAGATGTGAACTTCAATACTCAGAAATCATGTGAAGTGACTTCAGTAAACGGCACAGGACAGACCCAAACTCACTAACTGGGCTGGTGTGTGATGTGATTATACCGACGGATACCAAAGAGACAAGAGAGGCACGAGATCCAACAGTGATGAGTCCAGTTCTGTTTGGATGGAGTGCACACCCACTAGTGTTTAGGAGGCAATTTGGATTTAGTTTTGTTGTTACCTGCGGGGAGAGAGTACCGTCTGCCAGTTCCCTACCAGACACCACAATGTAATTTGGGCCAATGTATGGAAAATAAAGCTTCCTAATTAGTGGTAATAAGATGCTCTTTGGTTTCATCGCCCAGTCATTTAGACAGGTAGTGCTGATGCTGAGAACAATATTATAATATCAAAAGAGAATATTTTTCTATAGAAAGGTAAATGTACTGTACATAATACTAGATCAGGTGTTTGGTTACCTGAGCTGATTTAGTGCTGGAATGATGAATCCATTAATCCAGAGGTTTTCAGAAGAGGAATATTAAATTACGTATTACGTTAGTTATCAAAGAAGATCACATAATATAGCGAATGTGTGCGATTTGATTGGAGATTGTTCAGAGATACAGAAGTTTTGGGGAATATTTCAGTTTTTACCACTTTCACAGAGTTAGAAACAGAACAATGCCCTAAAACACACCTTTTTTTAAGTATTTGGTGCAGTCTGAAGCTACGTCAAACAACAATCTTGGGTATGGTATGGTTGGAGGGGGGCCTGGGTCTCAGACTTTAAACACCCCTGCTAATCAATTACAAGACTACAATTTTGAGTGGTTCAAACATTTGCTAGTTTTCTCTACATCATACTTATTGAATATGTTTGCAACAGTCCAAAACCCTATTTGACGATGTCATCTTGGACTCTGCAAACTTCCCGTTTTCAGGATATTATAAATAATGGTTTGTAAAATCTGCAGATTAATAAAACATGTAAAGTAGTTTCAGTTCCAGTAATACAATGAATTTCATTCTAATGCATTACATCATAGGTCTTCAACAGGGGGTCCGTGACCCCCAGGGGGTCCGCAGAGGTACTGCATGGGGGTTGCAAAATTGTTTGTAGATAAAGCAATTTAAAAGATTGTCCGTCGCACGGACCTCTTCAAGCCTCTTCTGTACAACATATACAGTAGGGGGTCCCTGCACCATGCTACACCAATTTGGGGGTCCTTGGCCTGAAAATCATTGAAGACCCCTGCATTACATCATTCAAAACTCCTCACATATGTAAAACAAAAACTTGCAATATTATTTTTGTCAATACTAATTACACTTATTTTAGAGCGGACAAAATATGATCACATCATCACAATGTGATTCCACTAATAATGAAAGAATTTGGGAAAATTGCCCACCAGAACTTCAGATATCATCTTGCTTGTTTTGTCCAACCAAAAGGTCCAAAACAAAAAATGTATAAATATATATATTCCATTTAAAAATACATAAAACATGAAAAGCCGCAATCGTCTAATTTGAAAAAATGCCATAAATTACTAAAACGATTGTCGATTAATTTCCTCTTCATCAAGTAATCAATTAATCTACTAACCCAAATCGGACAACCAGTATTTCTCCATTAAAATCTTCTGAAGAAGAACAAGTCAACTTACCAACTAACAGTCACATTACAGGACACTGGAAACATCCCTTGATGTCAAATCCAATAAATAGTCATTTAAAAAAGGAAGTAAAAAGGAATCCCCAATGAGCCATTCTTTCTTGTATGTAATGCTGCTCATCATGCCCTTTATACATATTAGCCTCATGGTTGACAACACATTACCCACTTTAAGCCTGGAGGTTAAACCCACTGAAGTTCCCTCCAAGTTGGTGCCACAAATGACGCACAGCATGATGGAGGGAAACTGAAAAAAAGGAGGAAAAAAAACCCAGGAATGACAACAATGTGAATGAGAGAGAGAAGGGTAGTGACAGCTCCACTTTGCAGAGACATCATGCATTTCTTGGGAATTTAAGCGTGAGGGGCTCTGAGGGCTTAGCATTTCCGTGAGGCTGAGGCCTGCGTTTTGACTGAGAGAGAAGAGACCAATTAGGCCATTAATGTGAGTGCTGACGGGCGGATTACTCCCCTGGCTCGCCTGCCCCTTTTAAAAACAGGCAGTAATAACAATAAAGCCAGTAATAACCCAGCTCTTAAAGGGACAGCTGGGGCCAGTCAGGGAGTTTGCCTCGGAGTTCTCATCTCAAACATACTGTACTGTACACTGTAATTCTCAGCGGCCTTGGCGTCTCAGCCTAATGTCCTTCACAGCTGGCTTCACATGTTCCAAGCTGCCAAACTGGCTTCTGTACACTTCCTGGGCCCTTTGTCTGAACCCTGGACTTGGGACTCTGACACTATTGTTCAGTCATGTAGGAAGTTTTGCGTTTTCCATCAACAAGCGCTGCCTTGAAGTTTCAAGGTAAACGGAATCCACAGATGACCCAACCACACACCTAGAACATGCTCTCATGCACACCCTGATATGGATACAATGCAAATTCACGTACGCACACAAAGTGTCCTTACATTGGGAGGTCTTGTACATCCCTGCTGTATTCCAGGATTTCCAGGTTTACAGTTACAGGCCAAGAGTCAGGGGTGAGGGGTCAGGGCGGTGCCCTTCTAACAATGCTGCAGGTGCACTATTCAGCTCCAGTCAGTCAGCCAGTCACTCAATTCAGAACGCAGATCAACAAACACACACAAATGCATACATTCACATGTACTTGATGTCGTGACCACTCCTTGGACCCCATGTAGTTGGGGTATTCTCTTACGGAGCTGGGAATGGGAGCGAGGAATCCGAGCAGTGCTGCCGTCCCAGGGACAAAAGGCAGGGTGGCCCCGGGGCTCGGGCTAAGGAAGCTCCAGGTTCGGCCCCTGGACCTCGAGGTCCTTGAGGAGCCCCTTAAACAGCCAGGTGTTCCAACAGGAGGGACTTTGTGGAACCGATGCAGCACTCGTTGGAACAAATCAAATAAGGAGTACAATCTGCTGTCGGTCTGTCGCTTCGTCAGGTTTGTAGTTTTTAAGTTTCATTTTAGGTTTTTTTCTCAGAAATCCATTCTGTTTTGATTTGACTGACTTTGATCAACTTCATGGGGAAATATGCCAAAGGTTGGCTGAGCATTCTATAGATGCCAAGTATTAATGTTAAATAAGATCCCTTTTCAGCTTGACACAGTTTTTATCTACTCAGGCTGACCTACAATGGATGACCCCAATGGTTTGATGGGCATTTACCTCTGAATGCCATGTCCTACTCAGTCTATCTGTTTTATTACAGGGCAATGGTGGATTTTCCCACTCTCACTGATAGTGTTAAACTGAACAAATGTATCCAAAATCAATGGTCAACTCACTAGATTGAGAGGTTTTAATAACATCTCACAGTCTTCGTTGAGATAACAGTAAACAAATAGCTTTTAGTCAAGATTTAGTAAGTATATTTAAATCCACCTAAAGTAACTGCATTACTCATATTCAATACAAAACAACATGAAATCAATGCTGATTGGGAAACAGTTAGTTTAAATAGACAACATTGAGTTGAATCCCAGAAAATAAAGATGAAAAACAAAAACAGGAAACTGGTAAATTGTTGCTTTTGAAGGCTATAAGTGCTCCTGATAAGCAGAAATGATATCCCATGATGTATCCCATGTAATCTTGTCATATCCTTGAAGTTCCTTAATAATATTAACACTTGAAATACGAATTCAAATTTTTATTTTGATAATTACTTTGGAAATGTGCAAAAAACTTGAAGAATATTTAGATGGAAGGAAAAAGTGACATAATTAAAAAATCTGAAGAGTCGGTGGTAACTCCAGAGGGAAGTGTGACCGCGTGCTGACCCACAACTCTTCTGGGTCATTCCCACAGTCCTTTACAGGTAACAAACCCATGTCCCTCACTCCGGCTGGTTTCTCCACAGGGTAAAGTTGAGGTAACATGAGTGTGTATGGCACAAAGCTCAATTCTTTATGTGCTGATGACTGGAGAGGACGGACAGACACAGATACTTCACCTGCACCACCTGACTGACACGGTCTTCAGTGCTTCGTTGAGCTTTACTGTTCCCTTCCACACACACACACACACACACACACACACACACACACACACACACACACACAAACACACAGTGTTCTCATTTAAGGTCAGGGGTTTGAAGAAAAAATAGGATTTGAAACAGCAGTCCCCAGCTGGTATTGACTTAACTTATAGCCTTATAAGTGCAGTGTCCACTGCAGATCATATGGGTCGAAAAGTCTTTGAGTGCAGTTCGTGCAGACACTCCAAACTCCCATATATGAAAAATAAATGATATCCGCTATATTTAAAAAGCCCCGACTTCCTTCTCTCTGGTTCCAGGAAAACATCACAGCCGGTGTCCACGGCCAGAACCAACAGCGTCTGTTTGCCCGTCTAGGCCAGCCTGGACCCACGCCCAGGTCAAAGGTCAAACAATCGGTCCTCATCGCCTCCCCGTCTCTCACCATGTTTCTCACATTTGCGTTTTAGTGAGTTTTTTGGTTTGTTTTCATTTGTTCCATTAAACGGCAAAACGTTTTCACTGCTTGTCTTGTTCCGATTTCAAAACCGAGACGTCGCCGAATGATAAAATGAAGGTTGTGTAATGACTAGGATTAGCGCCTGAATCGTTAAAGGGGCAGTTCACTCAAATGTCAACTGCAGCTCCCCCTATTACACAGAATATATATTGGCATTGGATATGCGCTTTGTACCCTTATGTCTTTTAATCTTGGTAGTTTGGCGCCTTTCTTACATTTGAATACACAAGTACAGCTTCTGCATGATTGTGTGGAAAACCAGTCCAGCACTAAAAACAAAGAGAAATGTTCTGGTTACAAATCAAAGTATTAATCAACCTGAGAGTCAGGACCTTCCAAGGGATAACAACACATCTCTCAGGGGTCACGAGGGGTAATGAGGGGTAATGAGTAGAGACTTATTCACATTTAAGGGTTTAGAGTTTTCTAAACCTGTCAAAAGGGTGGAACCGGCCAGACCGACTTCTGGCTCTTCCCCTCCTGTCATCTTTGTTACCTGAGTGAGGGTCCTTGTGCACCTGGCCTGCTGTAATATATGTCTGGCACGGGACAAATCCCTGATTCCAGTTTGAAAACACAGACTCTATAACCCCCAAACTCCAGCTTCTACTTGTGTCCTTAAAAAGGCATCAGGCCACGATCCCCTATAGCCGACAGTAATGGCTCCTCAGCTAACACCTGGCTCTGCTAGCGTGTCATATCACAGCTAATCGTATTAGGCTAATCACTCCCAGATCAGCACATCCACGTTGACCCCGGCACGACTCTGTGACCCGGCTAGGGAACCCTCACGCGGGATCAGACTGTGAACTTATCTCCCCCAAAACCAGACCCCACCCTCGTTGTTGCTTAGAGGGACACGGGGGGAGAGGATGGGAGGGTGTACGGATATGACCAGATTCCTTTGGGGGGACTGAAAGTGACTGTTATGCTATGAACCGGTGGCACTTTGGTTGAACTCTGTCCTGCAAAGAGGGGGAGTCTAAACAAGAGGGGTCAATCAATCACTGAAGATTAACAACATATCCGAATAAGAATAACTACGCTACCAGGTATTTTAAACTTGGAAAGAAATAGCAAAATCTTATCAAATTGTGCGGGTCAATTCGTGCGAGTGTAACCTAAAAGAATTCGAGAGACCCTGATGTCTTCTCTCCCTTTCTCCTCACCTCACCTCGCTGCCTTCCTCATTTTCTCTCGCTGTCATCTGTCAGGCAGCTCAGTTCTTGGCACTCTCACCACTTGCTCAAGACCCACTGGATTTCTCTCCTGCTAAAGAGCTTTGCACTGTGCCACAGCCAAGGTAGCTCACATCTGCCAGGCTATTTCCCTTTTGCTAACTCTTTCCCTCCCACTTCTCTGTACACTTTGTCTCTTTAATCAACCTCTCCACTCTGTCGTCACTGTATCTGCATCCTTCAGTCTTCACTTTATCGTTTCCATTTTTGCTCTTCAGCTCAAGCTGTAGTCGACTGGCAACTGCTCCATCACTGCTAGATGTGTAAGCCTGGCTGATGCTTTGCCAATAAGAAACCCCATCCAGTCCTTGATGTTTCATGTGCTGTTAAATATTGCAAAATTCTTAAATGTCAGGAATATTAAAGGCAGCAAAAATGTTCATTAGAAGATTCCAAAGACATCAAATGTCTTAATGATTTTTGACCCA
Source organism: Cottoperca gobio (assembly GCF_900634415.1). Taxonomy (NCBI): domain Eukaryota; kingdom Metazoa; phylum Chordata; class Actinopteri; order Perciformes; family Bovichtidae; genus Cottoperca; species Cottoperca gobio. The sequence goes on along the minus strand of NC_041377.1, from coordinate 657,863 downwards.
CAGTCCAAAACCCAAAATCAATTTGACTTTAAGACAAAGAAAAACTAAACTAATAGACATTCAAGCACTCTGCAGCAGTCAGCTGATTTTGGCTGTCTGTGCCACAGCCCTGTGTGGACAGATCCTGCCAAGCCAAACACAACACAGGGAACGACCAGCGAGAGCCTTCATTCATTTAGGGCCCGAATGCTCCACCGTGGCCCCGCCGCCTCCCTCTCCTCCTCTCTCTCCTCCCTCTCTTTCGCTGTCGCGCACTGTTCCAGTGGGTGAGGAGGGGAGTGGTGGGTAGGGGGGTCAGGCGGAGGTTACTCAAATACAGTGAGCTTAGCCTCTCCACACTGTCCATTAACTATCAAAACATGTATGAGCTGGCCAGGATGAGAGCGCCCTGCTCTGGCAGCCATTGTTTTTCTGCCTGTGTAGACTTTTTATTTATACAGGGAAAGTTGAGCGAGCAACATGCACTTTTCCAGCAACGGCCTCATTTTCATGACAGGTCTGTATATACAGGACACCATCAACACAACTTTTCTAGCACCTTTGGACCACTTCTTTGCTCGAGGAGACTTCAATAGCCAACCCTGCGATTACCTCTCACACTGTATATTGTACAGTACGTCTTCTGTTATATTTGTATTAGTTGCTAGTATGGGAATTTGCTTTAAAGTGAAGTTTTAAGCAAGGTTTATAATTAAGATGGGTGCACCGTTCTGGGCCGATAAAATAACAATTTGGAATGATTTGATAGTAAAGAAACAGAAACGCAGGTAAAGAGAGGTTGCTATATGCAACCGTGGTTCCTGGTCGCAATCAAATCAGGGTCGTTGTGTTTAAATGGTATGCATCTTAATTAAAAACTTGGCTAGCGTACGCCCCGTTAAGTTCAGTTAAATTAGATAGTTGAAAAGTAATTCCAAAAGTAGTTAAGTAGGTAAGTGATATATTTAGTGATTAAGGTTAACTCGACCTTTCAGAATCTAATTTCATTGCTCTTTCTGAATTATAGACCTTTCCTGGCTCCATGTCAAAGGGTCCTTGAGTAAGACACCAGGAAGGTTAGCGCCACACTTTGTCCTGCTTAGGTTTGCTCGACGCTATACCTGTCTGGATTGGATAGTACAGAGGCACTGTGGGCTTTGTGCAGAGATAAAAAAGAATATATACTCATGAGATGTATACGCTTATCTGTCTGCTCAGCCCCTCAACCCTAACGGCCATAACACTAAACGTGGCAAATGGCAGCCATTTGTCTCCATGAGTAAACTATTGGAGAACTACAGCGCGTGGGACAGTGGCAGGTTTATATTGGTAATATTCTGTCATTCCTTTGACTGCATTAGCGTTTTCAACACCGCACTTTTAAATCTTTTTTATGAACGCCATAAAATGTCAGATCGGGTCTAATACATCTCCATACAAGCCCTCTAAAGTTCCTTTTCTCTGTGTGCAGACAGACATGCCGTGCTCCCTGCGCTGTCCCCACTTCCGATCTCTCTAATGTTTTTCAGTCATAATAAATCTGGCCCTGACTTTCTAAAGCAAACAATGCTGTGGGGACTGAGTCCTCCAATAACACTTTGTCAGTTCCAATCAGGCCTGAAATATGACTCAACTGTCTGTGCCTCCCCCCTGCTGAAAGTCCTCCCCTCCACCCCCATTTCCTCTCTCTTGCTCTTTTCCCCTCTGCATTACTTTCCTTAAGCCTGGCAAGTTCTTACACTTTTTCCCTGACCCGTCAGAAACAGTCTTTCCAATACAGTTATTAATATAACCCCTGGTTTGATTTAAACGACAAAGCTAAATGTATTTGGACACCAAAAATGGCACTCGTGTGATTGTTGAACATCTTATTCTGAAAGCATGGGCATTAATATGCTACTACAACAACCTCCAGTTTTTCGCAAAGGCAGAGACTCACTAGAAGTTCTAACCTGGCGGCAGAGTCGCTCTCAAAGGCGTTGGGTAGGATTGAGGTCCAGTCCCTTTGCAGGACAGCCAAGTTCCTCCACAGCTTGTAAAACCATAACTTTATGATTTTTGCTTTGCACACATGTTAAAACAGGAAATGTCCTCCACCGGATCCAAAGACGCCAAGTTGGAGGAACAATGTTGTCTAAATTATCCCAGTTCTCACTCGTAGTTTATTTATTTATGAATGATAAATGTTTAAGCTCATTGTTAGTTACCAAGACCAAGAACTTTTACTGATGTAATGAAACTGCTGAGTTCTTCTTCTGCCATTTTTGACGGTGACCAAATGCAGTCCTGCTTTGAGCCCAGCAAAACCAAGATGGATGCAATCAGATTGTCCAACGTAGATGCATGTATGTGCAAAATAAAGTGTTGCATTACTTTTGAATTTGTTCCAGAAGGCCCCGTTTACACTCGTCATTTCAAGTGTTTTGTATACGGACAAAATCCAGGTCGGATTTCAATCACAGGAGTGCAATGTGGGGAAATAGCACTGTATGCTGTGGAAATAAGATGAAATTAAATGGAACTATAGGGTTGAGCCCAAACCATGAAAACCGGACCCTCACCAAAGGCACACAAAAGTATATGTCCACATACTCTTGGCCAGCGTTTTGCATATACTAACCCGAGAAGTGATCTGCAGCAGACTTCCCTCTCTATTAGCTTGTAAAAGAAAAAAACAAAATATTCCTTGTAGTAAACTTCAATTGCCTTGAACCCTTCTACCTTTGTAGCTACGGCTGAACGAGTTGACCCCGTATATATTTATTTGTTGCGCTTTCTTTTTAGTGCGTTAGCCTTTGGCCATGTTAATCAGGCATGCCATCCCCCTTGAGCCTCACCCCTCCATCCCACACGGAGGCCGAGGGAAGCCATCAGTAGCGATGCC